>NC_141765.1:65026381-65333587 GCF_982258835.1 Parasteatoda tepidariorum
AACGGTAATATATAAAGGAGAGCAAATATGGCATTTTTCATTGCATTTTAGACCCTACAATGATTTTATCTTACCAGTGATAAGCAATCGGGTTTTTTTTTAGATTGTAGATTAATTTCAATTTATCTAAGATAACCGACCTATTAATTGTTTCGCTAACATTTTCTGTACAAAGTGGCATTTTAAAATGGTAAAATGAATTTCTAGAATTTAAATGAAATAATTAAAATGAAATTTTTGTTTAATTTAAATCTACAAAAAAATTAAAATCCTCATTAGGCTTCTGTTTGTTTAAAAAATAATTTCAGTTTCATGTTAATTTTGGTCACAAGTAAATACGATTGGGAACATAATTTTTTAAAAAAAAAAAAAAAACAGCACAGTGCAGGAAAATATACCATTTTGACAAAATGAATTAAAGTTACAGGTGTAAAGCTTTTTATTTATTTATTTTTCATTGGGTCGAATCAAAAATGAGTGATTCTAAAAATGCATTAAATAGTTCTCGTAATGAGTCTTTTTTTTTTCTTCCTTTTTATTCAATGTAATAATCTAAAATTAAC
Organism: Parasteatoda tepidariorum; assembly: GCF_982258835.1. Taxonomy (NCBI): domain Eukaryota; kingdom Metazoa; phylum Arthropoda; class Arachnida; order Araneae; family Theridiidae; genus Parasteatoda; species Parasteatoda tepidariorum. The sequence goes on from NC_141765.1 coordinate 65,026,945, forward strand.
CTTATTCATTTTTAAAATGTTGTGCATAGAAAGAAAATATATATTGAAAATTTTGTACCCTGTAAAATTAACTTAGTCTTTAATTAAACACAAAATTAAAAGAAAGAAAATGAAAAATACAGATTAATGCAACAATCATAGTCTTTTCACTACCATAACAAGATATTAAAACGAAGTGTTTAATCTTATTGCGCGCATCTCTAATTCAGCGTATGTTACAATAATTTGTACTTTCTATGATTATTTATTTTCATTCTACACTTATAATAAAAGTATGTATTATTTTTGGCTTGCATAAAATTGCTTGAAAAAGTTCCGTAAAATCAGATAAAAAACTTAAAACTAATATATTATTCGCTACTATAGCTAGTTAATATCTGTTTTAATTGATTTCAATTTTTATTTAATAATAAAATTTAAAATATATTTTATTATATTTTTATGGCTATCACTCATGTATCACTTCATATTTAATATTCACCCAACACCGAAATTTCCTTTTCTTTTTATTTAGAATTTTATCAAATGATTTTTATGTTCTTCCTAAACTTTTTACACGAGGAGCAGAATTACGTCGGGTCATTTTTTTCACTCCCCTTTTTATGAAGAATCTTTATTCATGAGTCATTTTTTTTCCTCCATCTTCACGCCATTCATTAAAAAAAAGGGGGAAAAAAGGAAAGAAAACAAGCAAAAATAATCAGGGGATGGTAAACTCAGAAGTAGATCATTACTGCCATCTATACGTGAGAGTGTGAACTAGAAACGAACGTGATGGGGATAATAATTTTTGTTATAATTTCGTGAAGTATTTAAATATATATCCTTAACACGCGGTGCACTGAATACAAAATTTTATCGAATTTAATTTTAATTATGCTTTTTAAATTTTCTATAGTTTCAATAATTTTATGGCATTTGAGTTAGTGGAAAAAAAGAAAATCCGCCCTCTTTATCAGAAACAGTATTTGTTTCTTGCATTTAAAAACCAACATATAATTCTGATTTCTTACTTATCTTATTTTTTTTAAATACCGGATTATTTAATAATAAAATATTGTTCTTCTATTACTTTTTTAGTTTTCCTTGAAAGCAGTTTTTGAAACTTGAAAGTTTTAAATACTTGTTTTCTTAATACGTTATTATTATTTTTATTTCTTTTTTCTTCAGAAAACACACTTACAAAGCACTTTTTCAAGTGCTTTTTTTTAAATTTTTTATGAATATGGTTGAAAAATATTATGTATTTAAAACATTCCATCAGAGATAAGATTCTATTCTATTTTTTAGTGCAAATAAATACAAATTAAATTTTTTATTTTTTTAAAAAGAAGAGAAAAAGCATGTTAATATTAAAATATTATTATAGTTTTTATATTTTTGTCCAGACTTTTAAAAATCGTATCTTAAAAATAAAATTAAATCATGCGATTAAACCGTGATTTGAATCACTGGTTATTTACGTGATTTAATCATGCAGTTTTAAATCGTCTACAGCTTACTGCAAATTATTGCAATATTTAATTAATTATTAAATGGAGAATTTTTTTTTTACTACCAAGATTGATCGATTTTTATTGTTATATTCATAGTAGACAAATTTAAATGTTAGATTTCCATCATTAACTGTCAGTTTCAATTTAGTTTCAATGATTTCTTATTTTCTAGTACAATTTTATTTTCAGTATCGAGTTGCAATTAGTTTTCATACTTTTTTTACATACTAGTACCTGTTTGCATAGATTATAGTACCTTTTTACAGTTCTTGTTTTACTTCATATTTTACAGTCTCGTTTTATTGCAGTCTTTAGTTTAGTATCTTTTTTTCTCAATTTGAAGACAATTTTTCATGTTTGGACAAATTTTTTTATTTATCAATTAACTGAATTCAAATCAATTTACTATATTAGAACTTATTTTATTATCAATTAAACGTTTCGTCATGCATGCAATTATTTTGCATGGAGAAGCATTGCTACTAAGTTTTTTTTTTTTTTTTTGCCCAAGTTAATAAGTTACAGTTATATTATATTTCTATGGGAGGTGATTTTTAATAATATATTTTTAAAAATATGAGATTGGTAATGACAAGCAGCACCAAAAAAAATCAGTAAATGGCGATTATTTTAAAGTCATTGGTCACAGTAAAATACCCTTCCAAAAAAAAAAAAAAAAAAAAAAAAAAAAAGCTCTTCTTTTTTTTTTTTTGGTCTAGACAAAATCTAACGGCAGCAAGTTTTTAAATGAAAGTCTAGTCTTTCCAATTTTGTGAGCTTGAAATGTTAAGCAGCAGTCTTCCTTTCTTTCATTTTTTAATGAATTTCGTAGATTCTTTTTCTAGCGATTCAAATGCCCCTTTCGTATTTGTTTCACTTTCATTAAGCACAACGTTTAAACACTGTAGGTCCTTAGGTAGTTATTGAAAAATTGAGATTCTTTTATGTACTGTGACTTCTTTCATCTTATAAACAGGTTGTTTCTCGATTTGGCGCTTTGAACTACGGTATAATTAAGCAGACTGAATATGTTCCTTCTTTTATTAGACTACGAGGAAGAAAGTCCTAACCTTATGAAAATTTAGCCGGCAGTGATGCTACAATTCTTTACTATCTCCTCTTTGTGCTTTCAAAGTCTTAATGAGCGGTTTTGGATGTCAGTCCTTTTTACTCATTTAATACGTTTTTATTTTCTCTATTCAACAAATTTAAATTTTTTTTTTCTCAAAAGGGGATTTCTCTTTTCATTTTCTAATTTAGATTGTGGGGTCTTAACAGTGTAATTAAAAGAGGGGCTTTCCCTTTGAAAAACATGTACCGCTTTTCGAAAATATTTTCCAGCGCTGAAAAATAATCAAAAGAAGGAATAAAAACGACTTCTACATGTGATTTTATTAGCTCGGTGAAAATATTCTGAAGAGATTTCTCACATATATTTGAAACTCACCTATAAATTTCTTTTTCAAAGAACATCGAAAAACTTTTGTGGAACTTAATAGGATTGAAACCTGTCCAATTGGGTCCTTAAAGCGTAAACAATCAGCGAAGGGGACCCGCTAATGAAATGAGGAAATATTTTTCATTTAGTTATAAATGACATTCTATTGACATTGGCTCTTTCCCGACGTTTGTTTTGCCTTAAATTGATGGGTTTTCCCAAAGAAATCTCGATTGAGGTAATGTCGAAAATCAATAAAAATATTACAAACCGCCGACTCTTAGGTTTGTCTGGGGTTCGTCACTAATTTTTATCTCATAAAAATGGTCTGTTCTTATTTTATAAACTGTTTTCGCTGCCTTTGATCACGTATTTCAATTTCAAGTATTTTTCATTTCTTTGGCATTAAAATTGAACGTTTTCTTTGATGAATATCATGAATTGATTTCTCGCTGTACACATAAAGGAATGTATTAAAAATCTCTTCTTTTCTCGGTTATTTTTTACTGTTTTTCTCATCTTTGAATTTTCACCGACAAACTGGTCTTTTAAAATGAAGTTGTCTTCTTAAATGCTTTTAAATTTATGGTCACTTTTATTTCTTTTCATCATTCTTTAATCTTTACACATTTTGTTGAAATTGTAGAACAAAAAACATTCATCATAAAACTGCCTACTTATATTTGTACCTTTCACGCATTCGAAAGAGGCAATAATATTTCTTTTAGGTATTAAATTTTTCAAAAGGAACAGCTTAATATTCATCAAAAGGCTTCGCAATTTAATTTTAACTTTTGAATAATAAATTTCTTTAAATAGATTCAAGTGGATTCTGTTATTTGAAAACACTGATGATTTTAAATTTATAAAATTATTTACTTCTTCATTAAATCTCTTTAATAAATACATATTATTTTTCTAAAGGAGTACTTTGCTACATTGTATGCAATAAAAATTGCTTTGTATTTATTTTCAAAGAGATTAAACAAACTTAATTTTTTTTTCTATTTAAATATTTTAAAATACACTTATTGTTTTGTATAACGGTTTCTGATTGGTACGAAATGGCAATTTCAATAAGATTTTTAACTGCCACTGCTTTGAAATTTTTGCTAATTGCATAACTATTTTAAAAATAAGGCTGTTTGTATTCAGTTTTATAATACATCAAATGTTTTTTAAAGCAATTGTAGTTTTAAATTTCTCGACTACTTTTAAGCACTTATTTAATAATTTGTTTTACAAATAGTATATTAATCAATGTATACTGCTCTTCATAAGTTTCTCTTCGAAAACAAAATACATAGATATTTGCTCTCTTAAAGGGTTTATCCTACTTGTCAGGTAAAAACGAAATTTTAGAAATAGAAGATTTTTTTTATACAAACAAAATTAATAAAATTGTAGTGTTTCTAAGAAGTTTGCAAATAAATTTGTGCCATTTGATATATGAATTAAATGGTATTTTCAGTTTTATTTATATATTTTTTAACTAAAAAAATTGTAAATATGCTTTAGTTTAATCAGTATTTTAAAAACATTTAAGCTTAATTTTAAAATAAATTTGCTTATGTATAGTTTAATATTTCTTTTTTATTCACTAATTTCTTCTCATTATTATTTGATAAATTTAAACACAAAGATATCTTTAGAAAAGTACATATTTTCATTATAAATGTAAATAGAATCGAATCTATCTTGCGCAAAGCGTATTGTCGAAAAAAAGATAAATTAAATTTTTTATTCATAAATATTTAGTTTAAATAATAATTAGTGCTATTTGTATTTATTTTATTTACCAAAATACATTATGAGTAGTTAAATTTTTATCACGCAATTAGTAATAAGAATTAATTTGAACTAACTACTAAAAACTAACGCTGGGTGATATCCAAATTTTAATGTCGTGTGTAAATACGGATTTCAAGAAATACGGATATTTGTAAATTTAGATTGCAATATTTTCATTAACGATTTAATAGTATTTTTACATTTATAAGTATTTTCATTTCCAAAAGGAAATTTATCAACTATCACAATAATATCGTATTCCATCATGTTCGCGATATTATTTAGTCAATATCTATCATTTTTAATAATTATCTTGATAATATTGTTTTTGACGATTAATGATGCCGGTAATACTCAAGATGTTATCTACTTGACAATTACGTACATAGACTTAGTTGCTCCCCCTACAAGATTTATAAATACGTTCTATCTTAGACTCACCATAAAAATTTAAAATTATAATAAGAACCAAACGCACTGTGGTGAAGAGATATTCGGATATAATCATTAATTTTATTTTAATTTAAAAAGGCAGAATTTAGATACTGAATTGAAAAATTGCATACACTTACAATGTTAAAGTGAAATTATTTTTTTTAATAACTCACTATCTTATATTAATTATATTCAAAGTTTTAAGTATTATTTATAAAGTGAATTAAAAATATTTCGTAAATAAAAAATATTTCGACTCCTAATGTTATTTTCTGGCGAGAATGCATTGAAATCTTGAAGATGCCCCACCCCCGGGTTGCATGAGTGTTATTTTTGCCCCTAGTACTTGATGTTAATCTCAAAGTTGAGGGAAAACAGGTGGTTCGCCTCCCTGTGAGGTGAACCAGCTTCGAATTCCGGCGGTGGCTGATTGACTGTTCCCGACTCGCACCGACCACAGTTCTGATGTAAAATTATCCTTAGTATTAGACGAATCATGGGTTAGAGTCCCCTTGCCGTCGGGCTAACCGTTGGATCTTTTCGATGTTTTCCTCTCAATGTAACGCAAATGTGGATTAGTTCAATCAGAAAAGTTCTTCTCAAAGGTTAGTTTGTCCCAATGCTTGATCCAGGTGTTCCCTTGTCTCCTGGGTCTGGTTCAAAATTACAAGGCTACGGAGTTTAACATTGCTAGCAACTCAAAACTGGATCAGCTATTATAGAATGAAATTTGAAAAAAAGTTTTATTATCAATAATACTTACAATATTGTAGCTGTTGATAATGATCACGATATTATCTTTGCATATGATTCGCGCCGTTATTTATTGTAAGACACGATATATCGTGAGAATACTTTTTAAAATATCCGTATCGCGATACTATCGATATTTAGCGATATATCTGTATGTTTCTGAGCTTTACAAAATACCATTAAAAGGTATTATATACTGACTTACTTAATATTTTCGACATAGGAGAACGTGCTTGCAGAAATAAATGAATCTTTTCTTACGATGAGAAGAGCAGATTAGGTTCCTCCATTTCACCATGGCGTTTGCTTCGGATGCAAATGATATTCGATGCTTAATTACTCACCCTTTTCTTAGTTTTGACTGAATAGAAAATAGAAGCGGAATTGGAAAGAGAAAAGGAAGAAGAAAAAAAAATAGATGTATTAAAAGCGAAGGGAAGAAAGAAGTCCATTTCAAAGGCTTAGATAGCATTGCAAAATATCGACAATCGCTCTGGGGCTAGTGCTACTGGAGCCAAATATTGGAGAAAATGCCAAGCTAGGGAACAAAATGAGGCGGTAATTTCTTTTCTTCTTTCTGAAGGAAACTTGAAAACAAAGCAGAGGGGAAGTACAATTAGCAGTGAAAGTAACGCTTTGCTAAGATTGCTCTTGAGTTCAAGTCATCTATCATCATTAAGTTTTCTTTAACTACACTTCTGTCGTTCAGATGGGTCCCCTTCATTTTGGGGAGTTTAGATGGATTTCTCCTTGTTTTTCTTATCAATTTCGGAATGATCTGGATTTACCAAAACTGTTTACATCACAATTGAATTTCTTGTTGTATCAATATACCGCAGAATATATCAATGCTAGTTCGTACTAGTTTATTTCGGAATACATTTAACGAGACAGACGAAAATAATTAGCTATTAATGCTTCAATACAGTAATCACTAGTAGATGGAATCAACCGCTTATTGTCAACAAATGCCCAAGAACGGAATCATTTATGTATGATAACATTAATGTTTCTTCGGCCATTAGCTTCACGATCGCTAGTTATCAGAATCAAATTTACTCGGTAACTCATCGAAATTTAAGATAAAATAAAGCTTTTGAGTTGAAGAGTATAAATTATATTGTAGAGTATATAATCATCGTTGAACAGTCAACCCTATTTAGGGTTTACGGCTACTAATGTTCAACTCCTTAACCTTGTAATTTTAAACCCAATCCAGATGACAAGGGAATTCCTGGATCAAGTATGGGAAGTAATTTGCCTTCGTGGCGGATTTTTTGATGAAAGTAACCCGCATTTGCGTTACATGGCGTGGAAAACCATGAAAACCTTCCCCTGTTAGTCTGACGGCAAGGGGGCCGATTGGTGTACAGTGCTCAAAAAAATAAACAGACCACCTTGAATAACCTTTAAACTAATGATCGGATCTTCACGTTCTAGGACTCAATCTTAATGGTTCAAAGGGGTAACCTGAAATACGCTAATTAATTACTGCAGAGGATATCTTAAGTTATGAAATCAGGCACAAAAACGTACTTTTCCTAACTAAACATACCTTTATTTCGACAGATTCAGATTTTTGATCCCAAAAATATAGGGGATAGTCGCAATAATAGTCTAAAAAATTTTAAATCCTAAGTTATACATTCTTTTCATTATTTTAAAGAATGTAGTTTTCTTTGGCAGATTACAGAATTTGAGATAAAGCGGTCAAATATTTCCTGAAAAATTAAATTTAAAAAATATGACTTTAATAAAAAAATAAAAAAAAGAAATACTTAATAAAAATAATTTTTGCATGGAATTATCTTTGGAAAAATTAATTTTATAATAGTGTGCAAAAAAATTTCATTCCGCTTAAGAAGTTCTCTAGATATGACGAAATGCGTAAAAAGTAAAATTCACATTAAGGGGTCCAAATTTGGACCGCTCTCCTGTCCAAACTATTGGGACCATATTTCCCAGATTGTGGCTCTCCCCTATAATTTGGGATTCAGAAATCCGAATCAGTCAACAAAAAAAAAGCTATGTTTATTCAGAGAAAGTACGTTTTAGTGTCTGATTTCTTAATTTAAAATATCGTCTGCTGTAATTAATTAGAATATTTGAGGTCACCCCCTTGGAGCATTCAGGTGGAGTCCCACAACGTGAAGATCCGATCTTTAGATGAAGAACTATTTAGGGTGATTCGTTTATTTTTTTTTTTGTGTACTCGACATTTGTTTTTTAAGAAAACGTACGTTCTCAGGTGACGAAAATATTTTTTCTTTTTTTAAAATCTGTTTTTGTTTTCTTTACGCGAACAAAAAGCCTCAAAACACAGTTACTCAACCAAGAAAACGTAAACCATTAAAGTGTATTTTTGAAATTACTTCAACCGTTCACAGTTTTGTTATGATTCGGTTATGAGTTTAGTATACAATATACATTTGGAAGAATATGACTCGTTATGTATATTTTAACTCTTTTATTGAAATGATATACCGTATGACTAAGCATAGTAAGTGTTATTATTATAAAATAATAATAAACTATACAACGTAACTGCAGCCTTGAATGTTTTGATTTTTATAAGGATGGTTGCACAAGTGATTTCCAATTCTAAATATTTATCTTACTATAGTGTTTTTCCGGTTTTAAAATTTTTGAAGTACTCAGCGTTTGCTTGTGTGCAACAATTGCATGCGTCAGAAGTTATAATGAGTTTCCGCATTTTTTTCCCCTCTACTTTTTTAAGCTTAAATTTATTGTAAGAAAATTATACATTATATTTGCTGAAGACAACTTACTGATCTTAAGTTAAGAACAAAAATCTTTTTTTATTTCTTTCAAGCATATTTCCACTGTTTTTAAAGGCCAATTACTTTATGCTTTAAAATCATATTGAATATCCATGTTACAAACAACTGAGTTTTGCACATTACTTAAATAAATGAGAATAATTACTAATTCATAATCAATATTACTCTTAATAAAATAGAACCAGCGATTGGCTTAATTCTGCTGTACCTTGATTCATGATATTTTGCAAGCTTGCTACATCTATAATAAAGAAATATATTGCACCATGATCTCACTAATAATATTGCTCTAGTTGGCTGAAACTTTAATAATGAGTTATTGAACCATTATTTCTCTCAGTTTGAACCACAATATTGTGCAACCTACCTGGAACTTTGTATAAGGTGTTTCATTGAACTATGATTTCTCTTTTTTTTAACCATAATATTGTAATCAAATTTAAAAATGATTAATTTTCACAACACTAATAGTAAAAATTCGTACTGTATTAAGTTTGCATTATTACCATATTACGCTGCTCCCATAATATCGCATATTGTGGTTTAATATAGCTATCTCAAATCCTTTCCACAATATCAGCATTCGCCTGTTTATCCCCTTTGATAACTCTAAATACTTTTTCTCTATTTTTAAGGCAATTTCTCGTTTCTTACATTTTTCTGATTCAAATTATTTTTACTTTTCGCATTGCACAGTATCTATTTGAAATTGTAGTGTAATAATAAAAGTAAAGCGGTATAATAAATCATACTTTTGAAAAGTTGAATGGTATTGATATTTCTTATAGAATCAATGAATAAAGAATCGCATTTTCCAATGAAAAGCAGCTGCAATTTTATTTCCTCTACTGAAGAAACTCAGAGCATGGAAATTTTTCTCTCGTAATTTTCTTTGAAAATCAAAGCTAAGAATAAAGGAAAGGGGGGAACCTTCTAAAATTGATGCTCTTTTGATTGCCCCAAACTCAGACATCTGCTTTTTGATTAATTCTGCACTCTTGGAGAAAAGCCAAAAATACTAACTTTGTGATTTGTATCCCATTGTTAGCGCTATCGAAGGTAATGTTTAACGGAATAAAAAGGAAATTAATCTCATTCATCAACTCTTGTTAGAGGGGCTATATCTTTAAACTTCCATAGCCACTTTTGAAGTAGACCTTTAATTCACGACGGATTGTTTCAATTATCCACATGAAGATGATTTTCGGAAATAAGTAAAAAGTTAGTCATAATATATAGAGGAATTGATTAAAACTTTTCAGCATGTGAAAAATATTTTGATGGATTTAGGAGATGATGGATTTAGGATTGACTAGAAGTAATTTGCAAAAACTACTTATTTTTTAAGAACGTCTTTACTTGTAAAAAAATACTCTCAATTTTTTTTAACTCTAGAAATATTTTTTTTCTTTGCAGATTAATTTGTATAAATCAGTCTTACATCAACTTATTTAGAATTTTTTTTTCCTTTGAAGATTAATTTGTATAAAACAGTCCAACTTCAACTTATTTAGAATTTTTTTTTTCCTTTGAAGATCAATTTGTATAAAACAGTCCAACATCAACTTATTTAGAATTTTTTTTCCTTTGAAGATTAATTTGTATAAAACAGTCCAACATCAACTTATTCAGAATTTTTTTTCTTTGCAGATTAATTTGTATAAAACAGTCAGTCTAATATCAACTTATTTAGAAATCTTTTTTTTTCCCTTGAAGATTAATTTTTATAAAACTGTCAAAGATCAACTTGTTTAGAAATATTTTTTTCCTTTGTAGATAAATTTGTATAAAACAGTTCAACGCCAGCTTATACTTTTAAAATTAATCTTAACTACATTTTATACAAATCTTTGGTACTATTTAAGTGAGTGTTTTTATGAATGTCTTCACAAACGTTTGCTCTTTAAAATAAATGTTCGTGAAAAACTGGAAAACTATTAATATTTTTTAGATAAATCTTAAGCACAGTTTTATTTATGGAATCATTATTTTAATCATGTATTTACAGCAACAGAAAAGTTTGTTTATTTACACATGCACAAAAGTTTCTTTAAAGTTTCATTTGTGAGTTAAAGCTATAAAACTACACACTACACATATTCTTAAGACGAATCTTTTTCCGATTTTCGTTAATTCAAAGCACGTTAAAAATAGATTTATTTGTTAAAAATTATAAGATATGTTCTTTAAAATTTTGTTCGTCGGAACCAATTTATGAAAAACTTGAAAACTAGTAAAAATAATTTTCACCTCTAAAAATTCTCCTGAATTATTAATTCAGTAGTTGGAATCCAATTAATCTAAAGTTATCAATATATACTATCTTTATATTTTTATTTATACTTTTATTTATACTTTCCTTATAGAACTTATACTTTTCCAGTATATTGCGAATGTTTTTAAAGGCCAATTACTTTATGCTTTAAAATATTATAAAATAGAACACAAAATATATTTCGTAACTAGAAATAATCATATTAAAAAACTTAACAGTTTATGGTGTTAAGTATTTTTATGTAATCTAATAATTAGTGTAATCGTTAATGTCATTTTCTTTATAATAATTACAATTTATAAAAGAATAATTATTTTTAGGTAAAATGAGCATCTGTCTTTCGAATGGGCCCATATGTCAAAGTTCATATAAATTTTTTCTTTAATTCCTTACGTTTAATCTGTCCTTTTTTGTATTATTTATATTTTTACGGCACGTGTATATACATTTTGTTTTTAGTTACTATTTACAGGGTGCGTAGCGTTTTTAAAAAGTGCTTACGGGTGCTTATTTTCGATTTTCTTTTTTAAAAGCCCTTAAAGGTGCTTTTTTCATTGGGCGTTTTTAAAAAGTGCTTAATTTTCCCTTTTTCAAAATGAGATTTTTCCTTTACTATGTTGATTTTCGCTTCGAATTATGCAAAAAGACACAGTTCAAATTGTTCTATTCAATGTTTTCACAATTAATTCAACCACAATCTATTTCGGCGTATTGTAAGTCCGTAGCGTATGAAAACGCCATTCGTTTTACACGATTCAAAATTTCATGATTTTTGACAATTGTCAAAAACAATGCCAAAAGGCTTTTTTTTTGACGTGACGGTTAAAACAAGATAAAACAGTCAATTATCAAAAACTTTCCAACCCTGCCTAATCATGATATTTTTTTAAAGTGCTTAAAAATATTTTTTGAGTGCTTAAAAGGTGCTTATTTTTTGTTGAATAATTTGGCTACGCACCCTGATTTAGTGTTGTACAGAAACTTAAAACTGAAAAAAAAGGGAAACTTAATACATTAATTGACTATCCAGTAAAGAAACATAATTTCTAAGCAAACATCTATGTTCAAATCTTCATTTGCCACTAGCAACATCAACAAAATTCGTAATTAAGTACATAATGCAAAAAATAATTACTGTCTTCTCATTTACTATATTAAACAAGACTATCTGAAAATTTTGTGAGCATGTTTTCTTATTATTGTTAATTGTTTTTCTTTTCATAAACTTCTTTGTGGTATTCAATAAGTTACAGAAACATTTCTATATTTCGATTTGGCTGAGTGCCTGCGCACACATCCATGTAGTACATAAAAAAAATACTTTTGAATATGCCTTAAGTAAGGAATACGCTTGACGAAGTATGGTGTATGTATGTGCTTAGAACTAGTTTCTACAGAAAAAATCTAAAACTGCTATTGGCGATATCTCTTGAGGCTATTATTAAGACTTACATTTGCCGACGTTATTTTCCGGTTTTAACTTCAAAGGGTTGGCTTGAGTCTCTAAAGAAGTCCGCCAGTGGGCGTTATCTTGTTGTGTCAGTTATCGCCACTAAGCTATCGGAGTGGAAATTTCATGCTTACCGGATGCCTTGATATCCGCCCATTATTTTATATCATGGATGAAAAAAAAAATCTTTTCTTTTCTCTGAATAATTGTCTAAAAGTTATTAGATCTTATTTGAAAACATGCACCGTATTAATATTATCCTTTTGTTTTATGTCATTTTTTGAATGCAATAAAATTAGTTTTTCATTGGTTTTCACCATCAAAATAATGTAACGCAATTGATTTATTTCTATTAATATCTGTTATCATTCACGATGGTATGGTTTTGTTTTCTTACGTATTTATTTAATCTTACAAAATCAAAAATTTAGTTAAAAACGAGAACTTTTCAAAGCGTCTATACACAAAGAATAATGGTCATTTTTGTTATACAGACACTAAAGAAGGTTACTTTTATCGAACCGTAACACTATAGTATGTCTATTTCTGTACTTTATGTATGTTTTTTTTTCACGTTGTATTTTATTTTATTCAATCAAATATATTCACCAACTTGCTAAAAAAAATTATCGCAAGAAGTTTATTTTTTAATTATAATTGTTATATTTTCCGATGGGATGGTTGTTTTTTACCTATTGATTTACGGCTAATTATGTAAATGTTTAATTATTATTTACCATAGCAATAGTATTATTAAAATGTCAATGTTATTAAAATGTCTATCACGATCCTTAGTAGTTCTTAATAATCCTCCAAATTTTGACAGTTGACATTTCCATCTTCCGTAGTTCATATTTCCATGATGAATTTCATTAAAAATTAATGTCTGTTTGGATTTTATTTAATATAACTATGAACGGTTGTCCGTGAAACTTTAATTTTTTTCGACTCCAAATATCCTTATATTTTCTCCTCAAAACATTTTCTTTCATTCGCTCTAAGAATTCTTAACGAAATTATTTATCTAATTCCTAAATGAATTCTAATTTTACCTAAAACTTATTAAATATAACTGATAAGGTGATATCTCTATTTCAACTACAGCTCTGTAATCGAAATTATCAATCGAAACAGTTTCTTCATTTCTTTTTTTTTTCGGAAAATGTCTTTTTTTTTTTCATTTCCTTTACGATATTAAAAATAAGCTGACACTAACTTTTATTGTCTAATTGCTTTTACACTCTCAGAATGAAACTCTCACTTCTGACGATTCAACAATCACTGAGCAGTATTTCGTTAATTTTGATAATAATTTTGCCACGAAATTGAGTGAATTGTGACGAAACGTGAATTCTCAAATATATGGCGAAAATGTTTTCTCAACTCGAAACCTAATCATAGTGTATTATGGGAATATAGTTAACTGGAATGACGAAACTGGAATAAAGACTATACTATCGAAAATAAAGTGAGGACATACAGTTAACGGCTTGTATGATGGTCAAGGAGTTGGTCTCATACCAGAAAGATCTAGGGCCCGAATCCCACTTTGGGCATGGGTGTGAATTATCTCTCTGTTCTATTCATCCATGTGTTATGTCACATGCATGACGCCCGCGTAAAAGTGATAATTAAAAACGTTAGGATTTTTTTTCTTGGAAAAACATAGAATTACGAAATATTTCCTTCATTTTGGCGGATTTCATTTCCTCGAAGAAGTGATGACAATTATTTCGTCACTGGCGAAACTTTTTCTCGGAGTTATATATCAGGAAACGGTTTCGTCAAAAACGAAGAAAGTTTCATGGTATTTGAGCATCCATTTTTTACAGCGTACTTTTATTATTTGAGATTATTTTATTCGTTTAAATATTTTTAATAAAAATAATTTTTTGGATGCAGTATTTCTTACATATCAATTTCAGAGCTCTGTTGGCGAGTTTAAGTTGTAAAGAAAATTGTTAAAATCTCTTTTAGGTGGTAAATTATTTCTAATTGAAATAAATTCTGTATCTTATCAAGATTTTATTATTAAATTTTTTTAAACTATATTTAAATTATATTCATACATTTCTTTAGAACACTTTGCTTATCCTGACTAGTAGCTTTGCAAAATTTCAGTTTTTACTTTCATCTGAGTGTAAACAGAATAATTAAAAATTATATTGAATTATAAAATGTTTTAATTTCAAGAAAGTTGTTTTGTAGTTTAAATTTTCTAGTAAATGTATTTTGCATCTCTTCATATGCTTAATTTTTCTACACATCTGTAAAAACCTGTTGAACCGAACTTTAATAGGGGATAAATTTTCCATAAACTTCACTGAAGTTTGAAAGTGAACTATATTTCCATTCAAATTGAACCACAGTATTGTAAAAACAAGTTAATTTTGCTTAATAATGATGTTTCAACTTGGTATTGCTATTAAACTTCCTACAAATTTGTGCGTAATAATTATGGTTCAACTTTGCATTGTTATTAAACTTCCTAAATATTTGTGCGTAATAATAATGATTCAACTTGGTATTGTTATAAAATTTCTTACAAATTTTAACAATATCTAAACACTCTAAAATTTCTTACTATGTATGAGAACCTTAATGCAGTAAAATGAACTACTGTATTTGGTGATAATGAAATTAAGAAAATACTCCATGATTTTATGACTTTAAGTATTTTTTTCTCAAGCTAATGATTTTTGCATGATATTTATTAATATTTTATAACGTATGCTGTAATGAATATATATGTATATAATTTTATTTGTTTTCGATCTTCATTTATTGTATAAAAATATATGATTTTTAACTTTTGAACTATTTTTTTCCAGAGTAAAATGAACACTTTCGATCCTCTAAATGCATCTTCGATGCACAAAGGTAAGTATTTTTATTTATTCTCAGTGTTTGTGATTTATTGGTTGTTGAGTGGCGGGAGCAAAGATCCTGTGGCATATTTTTTAAACGAGACCCTACTAATTTTAATGCTTATTATCACTTTATATATTGTTGATGATTCAAAGAACTGCAGAATAATGAATCAAAAAACAAACTAGTAAATTTATTTTTACTCATATTTGCCTTGTGGCTTATTGAAGAATGTAATGATATTACTTTAAACTATGTGTTATTATTATTATTATTATTTTTTTTTTTTGCATATTTTTATAAGATACGACTATGTGTTGTATAATGTTGTGAACTGTGCGAATTTTATTGAACTTCTTTACCCGTCGACTTTCACAACCAATAAATGATACACTACTGGGTGGAACCTGTTGGCAAGTAGCGTTTTACGAATATGCCCATACATTTATGGGAACCTGTTGGCAAGTAGCGTTTTATAAATATGCCCATACAATTATGATTTTTTTTTTTTTAATCTTCTCAAAGTTGTTGCTGCGTTTTAAAAAAAAAAAAGCCTTGGGGTCTATTGCTACGCCACTTTTCAACATCTTTTGTCATTTTTTCTTCTCTTTTATTGTTTAGGCTTGCAACAAATGCTTTTTTCTTATTAAATTCTTTGAAAGACATAATTTAAATATATATTCTTTTCACCCAAGGCATTTATTGCAGCAACACTAATCTTAATTTGATACATGAAGCCTTTTTTCAAGCCTTTACATTAAATTGTTTATCAAATATTATAAATAAATAGCTTTCATAACATTGTAACTGCAAATGATAAATATAAATACGTATTTCATTGCATCTTTAAATATATCCGGTATAACAGCTCAAATATTTGTACCGAAGACATATTTTAGTCCACTTTTCTCGAAATTGGTTAAAGGTAAGTATTAAGTTAAGTCTTATTTGATGTGACACGATAAAGTAAGTAAAAGGTGAGTATTTACATTTAAGACGCTGTTGCCGGATATTCGAATTGAATTTAGTTTATCTTATAAATATTTTGATTATTTTAAAGATTTACAGGAAGATCTTATGAAGAAACTATCCGTTCTTTTGAAACTACTCTAGGCTCTATTTTTATTTAAAAAGAAAACACAAACTGTAAGCACTCCTTGAAGAAAGTTAGATATAACTATGCTATTAGAAAATCCACCCAAAATATGAGCTATTGTTGTGTATATAACTAAATATTTGGAGGGAAAAAAATAATGACTGTTTGTCCTATTAGTAACTGTTTTTATTATTTTAGGTGAAAAATTTGTCAAATTTTGATTTATTTCGAAAAAAGATGCTAAGAAGAAATTATCTGTTTTTCTAAAACGAATTTAAGTTTTGTTCAGTGAAATTAATTAAGTGAAATAAAAAGAAATCGTAAACACTGCGATTAAATATTAGACAGTGTTCAGCTATTACAGATGTATCTAAACTAAATTACACTAAACCTTTAAAAATATAATAATTGTTTTAAATATTTTTGACGGTTCATCTGATGTTGGATCTGTTTTTATTTTTTTTATTTTTTTTCTGTTTTATTATTTTCTAAGCATAGGAATTGGGAAAAAAAAAAAAAAAAAAAAAAAAAAACAGTATTAAAATTGTCGAGAGATTTAGCCCTATCGTGTATCTCAACCACAATTATAAGGTGTAAGCTAAATCTTTAAAAAAAATCTTACGACTGACTGTTTTAAATATTTTTGACAATTAACTGTAGAAGCCCTCAAAGAAGCTATTTATTCTCTAGAAATTAATCTAGATTCTGTTTCGATTTAAAAAGAATGCAAAATTAGGTTATTTGTCTAAGACTATATCTTAAATTTAAGCTAATATTTTATGTAACTAAGTTTTTAAATCTTAAACGTTTCAGATTTTTGAAAAACAAAAAGGTATTAAGAAGTAATACTTTGAACCTAAAACAAGTTATAAAACTTATTTAGATTAAATGGTATTCGTCGGTACTTAAGTTATACTATCAAAATAGTACATACAGCAAACAGCAAAATAGTATTTGTATACGCAGTAATTTTTTTAAATTATTTTTAATGGTAATGGGGCAATACTAACACGATTGTCTTGTCACGGAATGAAGGATGATATTTTATATCATGAAGCTATTAGACATAATTAGAGTTGTTAGAAATCATAATTTTGTTTTGCTTATTAATCTTATAAATGTATAAAAAAAAAAGAATAGTTCTCTCTGTATGAGATTTTATTTTTTGTATATGCAGTTACCAAATCTAAGATGAAATGAAAAAAAAAATTGATTAATAAGGCTTCAAAAGAAAGCAAGAACGAAAAACATTGTTAAATTTCCATGATTCCAAATAAACAACTTTAATCATTTATTTCTCTATAAGTGTTTACCAAAGCTCGTCACAAACGAATTCTTCAAAATATTTTTAGAATGGAACACTTATTACACTTATTATTTCAATTCTTAAAATTTAAATTAGTTTTTGTAAAACGTAATAGGTTTTAAATAAAAAATATTTATTTATCGACTATTTTTTTAACTACGCTATTTTCTTTATTTTATTATACTTTTTTTTAAAATAATCGTTTAATGTTTCTTAAACGTTAAAATGAAAAATTTCAAAATATTATAATGCTACAAAAACCAAAATGATGTAAAATTGCTCAATAGATTAAAAAAACTTTCAACTTTTATACATAGTATTCATATACATAAAGTAGCAAAGTTTCATGAATTCTATCAAAAGGCATTAAGACTTTAATAAACATACAAAACAGTTTTTTAGTCAACAAAAGCATTCCACTGTAGGCAAGTTCAAATAAACTCTTGAAAAAATAGTTCAAACATATTTTCCTAGTCTTAAAATTTAAATAGTTTTTCTTTTCTATAATGAGTTTGAAATCCAAGAAAACATAAAAAAAAAAAAAGTTTTAAAAAATAAACACAGCGTCACTAAAAACATTTTACTTCGTTTCGCAAAACCCCTTTAGACGTTTTAAAAAACTACTTTTATTGGAGGTGGTTTCGGTAAAGTGTTTATTCTAGCTACGGCAGCAGTGTTCAATCTCTTTTTAAGTCATATATTTTCTTCTTTTTATTGGATGCTAACTGCCGTTTTATTGGATACCAAAAGATCTTTTACCCCATCCCTTCTGATTCACTTAATCAAGCAACAAAATGAGACTCTAAAATGGTAGACACTTTGAGAAATGGACACCCAAAAAGGAACGAACGAAAAGAAGAAAAAATAAACTTACACATAAGGATGAAGAAGCCAAAAAAAAAAGGGGGAAAAGATTAAAAAAATATATCAGAAGCTTTAGCCATTGAATTGAAACGGAGCATGGGGTGGGGAGAAAAAAAAATGATAAAAAACGGGACGAGATAAATAATGAAATAATAAAAGGAAGAAAAAAAAAACTAAATTTTCTCCGCAATCGTAAAACGATTTGTTCCCCACCCCCTTCTATCCAATCGATGGGACACCACATTCCTTTAAGAGAAACGTCACCGTCTCTCCTCTTCTTTTTCTCTCTCCCCGCGAAAGAGCAGGAATCGTCTGTTGTTTGCAAACACTGTGTTTCGTCATCGCTTTGCAACCACGTGACCCGAGCCGATTTATTGGAGGGCTTGTGACGTCACACTAGGAAGTGATGCTCCTAACTTTTAGAGATTCTTTTTCTTTCTTGTGGCTACCCCTGGCGCTTTTGTTTTCCATTTTCACTTTTGTTTCCGTGAGGGGTGCGCCCGCTTTTATTTGTTTTAACTTATTATTTTATTTTTTTACTGCTTTTTTCCCCCTGGGACTTCATTTGACTGTCTATTACGCTATAATAATCCTACCGTTTGTTATTAAATGTCTCTAAGAGGCTTTCTTTTTATTTTTTGTAATTTAACTTTTTCGCGTCTTTTATGTTTTGGAGCGTGATTAATATTAATTTTTGTTTTTAAATTGATTTTAAAAAGAGCTTTTCAAGAAGTGTCGATTTTCCGAAAATTATTTACAAAATTATTATTAAGATTACGCGTGTAATTAACGATTGTTATTAATAAAATTTGTTGGCGTTGTGTTTAATTCGATGAATGCGATATTTTTTTGAAATACAAACATTTTTTCTAAAAAAATCATTACATTAATTTTTTTAGCTGACTTTTTTCGACACTTCTTTAATTTTTCCCTCTAATTTTAGGAAAGAATAGAGTTTTAAAATAATAATAATATATCTAAAGCAAATAATTTTGTTTATTTAGCACACTAATTTTAGAATAATTTTTATCACGTGTTTGTTGCTAATGGTTAGTTAATTCTTAATAACTGTGTATTTAATTTAATCTTTGAATTCGATTAAAATTATCTGCATATTTAATATGCCTTATAGAAAAATCAACTCAAAACATTTTTTTTAGGCTCATTTAAAGCTAAAAAGAAACTCAAATGAAATAGTAAAATTCGTTACACCTTTTTTCTTAAAACAATTTTTTTTGTCAATGAAAAAAGTTACCGTGAAGAAAAAGAAAAAAAATCTTATCAAATTTATAAGGCGTGTGTTTTTTGTGTAAATTAAATTTTTATGGATAGATATGAAATTTTTATTTATATATGTTTCAAATAAATATTTAGATTCCTTTTTGTTTTATTACATTTCCAAAATAGTTGAGATGATATTAGTTTTTTTTTTTTTTTATGAAAATCTAATTAAGTTTAATGATATCATTTTCAGAAGTAAATACTTATGAATTTTTAAGGATGCTTCTTATGAATTCCATATGAATAGTATTTATATAGATTTAATTATTTATCTTCTAAAGTTTTGAATGTTAATTCGTTGATTTATTTCGAAAATGTTACAAAATTAACAATTGCAAGGAGACAAATGAGTGACCTCCATAGGTGGCGCCATCTTGCGAACAGATATATGCTTTAATAAGTAACCAAAGGGTTAAGTGCGGAAAACTTAAGTTTTGGCTTACGTTTTTTAATATTTTTCTTTTGATGTTTTTAAACTTTCTTTCACTAAACAATTTAAATTATAAAATATTACAGATTTCTTGTTGATTTTCTTGAAATTTATTTATTCATTTATTTTTTTAATAAAACAAATGGAAATATTTTTTTTTTTAATTCAGTATATAGCGAAAACAAATTAATCGTTTCGGTAATTAATAAAATTTTATTTAAAGAAAAACTTTTTTATTAAAATGTATGCAACAGTGTATGCATTTTTATAGCAATTCTTTTATAGGTTACTTACATATTTTATTGTAAAAACGCTTTTTAACTGCCTTATTTTGAATAGAAAAATAAATATAATGAATTCTCAAAATTAAAAATTCTGTTCTTTACAGAGCTTGTTTAAATTTACTAGAATTATGGAAGAAGTTCCAGCTGCCGTCTTGGAAAATAATTATTAAATTTTTAATACGCTTATTTAAATATTTTTACACGTTATTCGCTCAATTTATGGTTAACTTTTTAACAAGCTGTAGTTTTGATTGTAAAACTAGTTAACAAAGAGCAAACCATTGTTGTCTATACAAACAGAGAGCATATTTACAGCTGGTTTTAAACTGTTACTTGGAAACACCTTTTTTACGATTACCATTTCTGCTTTTTACTGCAAAATTTTAATGCTAGCAAAATACTTATTGCTGATACTTATTTTCACGCATTGTATAGAAGACAAATTATAACTAAGCCTAACTTTGAGAAGTCTTTAATAATAGAAATCAGCTGAAAACTTCCAACCAGCTATGAAATCGATAGTAAAATCATATTTTTAATGTTTTATATTCAGATTATATGAGTTTTAAAGTAATTACTTGATTAAAGTTGTAGATTACAATCAACGAAACTTTTTCATACAATATTTTTTATTAAATTCAATTCCTTTTATAAAATTATGTACAGTAAACTATTATTAATAATAATATGACAAATAATTCCACTTACGTCATTGACATAAAATTAGATTACAATTTTTTAAAGTATTTAGATAGTTCAAAATGTTAAATTTTTGATGAAATTGAATTGAGGTAAAAATTTCAAATAAAAAGTTTAATAAATGAATAATGATAATAAATGATCTTGCTTAAACGTTTTTATATTTTTATCATTATTTTGGTTATCATAAACTTTTTTCTGTAATTAATCAACTGTCATGTATTTAATATTAAGAAAAAATAATGATAATAAACTAGGAAATAAAACAAATAAAAATACCAGTTTAAAATTTTTAAACGTATTCATTTAAGTATCAGTCCAACTCAAGAGAAATATTTTATAAAATATGTATTTGTTTCATGATAAGTTGTGTTTTTATAAAATAACTAATGAAAATTATTGTAGTATTTTATCCA
This sequence comes from Parasteatoda tepidariorum, assembly GCF_982258835.1. Taxonomy (NCBI): domain Eukaryota; kingdom Metazoa; phylum Arthropoda; class Arachnida; order Araneae; family Theridiidae; genus Parasteatoda; species Parasteatoda tepidariorum. Next base: position 65,048,628 of record NC_141765.1, read on the forward strand.
ATTATGTTGTTTCCTAAACTTTTACTTTATAGGCTTGATCGTACTAAGAAATAATAAATAGATACTAGCGCTTCTAAAATTTTAAAACATTTCGAAAACATATTAATTAGTCATAAATTATGAAAGTTTTTAACATGCGCTTTATCTCACGAAGCTCTTCAGCAGTCAAATATTTCTTTGAATTTGTTTAAAAATTTAAAACTGAATAATTTCATCAAACATATCTTGTTATCATCGATCCATAAAAGTAAAAACAAAAAACGATACATAATAATAATTTACATCTTGTTTTCTTTAATGAATATTTGAAATTATCAAACATCAAATACTCAAAACACCATTCTGCACGAAATTTAATAATACTAAATCATTATTTTTTAAAACATCACACTTCAATTTAATTTTTTTTAATTCTCATACTACGATGAAACGCAAAATTGATTGAATAATTTAAATAATTAAAAACGTGTTTACACAGAAACATTAATTTACGTTTTCGAAAGGAATCTGTTTCTAATTTTTCGAATTAATTATTTATTTTCGCATACGATTCTCCATCATCAAACGGTTTTCAAGATCAGCCTATCTACTATTTAGACACATTTTTTAGAATAATCACTGAATCTCATTGAAGCATGAAAATGATTTGGTTCGTATCTTCGCTCGCAATTTCGGCGTATCACATACCCCTTAAAATTAAAAAGTAATTATTTAGAGGGGGGCGGAATAATAAAACTGCTACCTTTTTTCCCTCCTGCCTTTATACTTCATTCAAAGTAGGAAATCTTCAGCCGCAATTATATCTATTTGCTTTGATTTCTTCGTTTTAATTACAAACATAAAAGAATTCCCTTTAGGTTATAACTATAAGCTTCTATAGGAACACAAACAGAGCCGATAAATAGGGAAGAGCGCAATTAAAAGAAATAAGCGCCTAGCTTCTATATTCAAATAAGCATTCATAAGTGAACATTATTAAAAAAATAAAAAACAGAAGCTTTGCTTGTTTTCCATTTGCCTATTGAATAATACAACCATACACACACACGTGTATACTGGGGAAAATTAAAATCTTCCTAAAGAAGAGGTCCCGCTGTATTTGCTCTTAATTCGCAAGAAAAATTTCTTCGCTCTTTCTACAGAAGTTGGGATAGCAGTAATTGGGGAGTTAATTAAAATTGTCGAATATTTCTTCCCTCCTTCCCCCCTTCTTTGCAAGAAGCTACGGGCACACTATCTCGATTATCAAAAAGGGGCTGCTTCCTAATTACGTTACACGTGGAACGTAAATACTGTCTGCCTTCTCTTTTTTTTATTCCTTCGAGGAAAAAAAAAAAAGAATTATAATAATAAAAAAGACCGTCCGTTAATAACGGGAGTTGGGAATTATATCATTACGGGGACAAGTTTGCGAAGAAGGGGGAAGAAAAAAAAAGAATTGGGTTGAAAAAATAGAAATTGTTGAAAAAATTGAATACGCGAATGACAGTGCTTAAAAGTTGTTAAATTTACCTAAATAATGATTTTGTTACTGTGGAAGAGAGTAAAGAGGGTAGTGTAATAAAAATATAAAAGGTATAATTAAATTAATAAGAATAACTAAACCTAACCGAGTGAATAAATTGGGAAGTATTTAAAAAAATATCATTATGGGTATCTTTAAAGATCTGTTTCAGGCTTAATTTATTTAAATGAGAAATTAAAACTATGCAACATTGCATATTCACTTTTCTTAACGTTTCTATGAAAAAAATTGTGTATTAAACTCATAAGTGATTTAATATAGTTGCTTTTTTTATTTATAAGTGTTTTGTTTAAAGAAGTTTTCCGGTCCATTGCATGGAACCAAGTAATAGTTTTCAGTGATAAAGGATTTTTTTAAAACTAAAATTGCGATAAAGCTTTAACCATATAATAGGCAAAGAATACCTTTTTTTTTCGAAAGCATAAAAACTGAACTCAGTTAATTTTTTCTTCGTTTTTATTTTTGAAGAACAGTGAAATATTAGTAATATAAGGCTTCTACTTTCAATTAGCGGTAGACAATGTAAGAAAATACTCGCCTATTTATAACATTTATGAACCGCTACCCCTATTATGATAGAACTTTTCACATCATTATAATATAGAAAGTCCGTTGTAAATTTGCTAAATACAAGTTCGCAACCTTTATAATCAATTAATTCCGTTTTGATCTTCGTTTGAATAAATTTACGTATTTAAATAAAAAAGATAAGTGATTTATTTATTTTATTATTTGCAAAAATAAATTTGAGTCCTAATACAATTGTTTTAGCCTAAGTTTAAAAAAGTTATAAAGTATAATTGAGACTATGACTTACATTTTTAAAATTGTGTAATTGAAAAAGATGCTCATAGTTATTGACCAGATATTTTTTGTTTTAATTTTTGTTTGTTGAGAAACTGACAACCTATAAATTAAAATATTTATCACAGTTTGCTTAATATTTAAAATTAACTTAAGATTCCGACCATGAAAATGAAATAACAGTTTATCCTCCCATCCTTACATCACTTTTCAACTACTAAAGAATGAATGGTTAATCTTTTAATAATACACCCACCTAATTTATCCCATGTGATTACTATATCTATCTAATGATCATAAAGCTAATGTAAACAAAAGGCTCATTTCATTGCATTGTATTCAAATAATAAGAGAACAGCAATGGATTTGTGAATAATTAAAATCAATGTCGGAATGGACCCCTGATGATGGACATGAGTGCTGCCTCCCTTATTTTACCCCCAACCTCCTCCGATGCGGAAGAAGAAGGGGAGTTTTGGAGGGGTAAGCCGGTGGTTACCTTGGCAACTGCATGACCCTTGTTAGAGTTGGTTGGGAGGGTTCCTAAAGTCCAGCAGGAAAGATGCGTCCCTTACTTCTGGCTCCCTCTGTATTAGATTTTTCGTTAGATATCGGCTCTTCATGGACAGTTTTAAAATGACCACTGCTACACTTTTAAATATTCAACATAAATAATATTCAGCATAATTATTCAACATTTTAAAAGCGTTTTTATTTTTTCTTACTTTTTTACGAGAGATTATATGTTGTTGTTTTTGCACTTTTAATTATATAAAAAAAAAAAAAAAAAAAAAAAAAAAGCATATTGAGTTTTTTTTTTTTTTTAAAAAAAATTTCTTACGTTTTTTCAGTTTAAATTTTTTATAAACTATTTTTTATGTTTTTTTCGTTTTTTTTTTAAAAACTTCTCTATGAATATTTATGTACGTTATTCTGATTACGTCCTATGGAAAAGTAATAATTTGTCTAAATTATTATGATTCTTTTTTAATAGTAACTTAAATGAAACAGCTATTTTTACACAGATTACCTAACGTATGATAAAACTTTACTTTCTTTTTTTCAACTTTGTGTTGAACGAAAATTGAAAATTTTATCTTAAGAACAAATTTTTTTTCTTTAATTATAGTTTTCACGCTAAATTATGAATAACAATGTATCTTTTACAAAATATTCAGCTCTAGATAAAAAGAAAAGAATAATGCTTTTACAAAAGTATATTTTAAATTCTCGTTTGCTACTAAAAAGGATTTAACCTATTATAGGAACTAATGAAATTTGAATTTTGAATTGAAATTTTTAATTCATATACAACTAGATCTTAAACTCAGAATTGGCTATAACATAGTCATCAATTCCCTGCGTGTTTGCTTTTTATGGCAGACACATTTAGGGCAATTCTTTTTCTTTTCTTGTGATTTCATTATTACTTAAAACACCTGCTAACACCAATTTTATTACTAGTGTTATAATTTTTTATACACAAATCTCTAAGCTTCGAATCAGACGAAGCTAAAGAACGCGTGATCAATAAAATATCACTGTTTTACATAAAAATATCATTTTCCACGCGCTTCTATGCTTCTAGTTTCTTCATAAAATTTGATAATAAATTTTTTGTATCTTTTTTTTTTCTTTTTTAAAAGTTCGAATCCAATTCGGTTTTTAGTAGTTTTAAATGCAGTATTTGCAAAACTCAATGGAGTTTTTGTTAATACAACATTTTGTTTATTTACAAATCTCGAAAAGAAACAAGTTTGTTATATATGAAATCCACTAAGAATTAAGCTTTGATAAGAACGTTAACTCGAAAGAACTTATAATTTTAAATACTTCAGTAGCATTTCTTGTTGTTCCTCTGCGCCGATCAATATAAATAATGCATCGTTTTATACGGAAAAAAAATAAGTATGAAGCATTGTATTTTACAATTTATTAAATAACCAATAGTTGTAATGATAAAGTTTCTTTCCAACTTAAATAAGCCATATTGATTGCAAACATTTATTCCATTAACAAAAGAAGAAAGAAACGACTTAAATACAATTTTCAGATGAATTTTTTTAATTGCAAGCAATCATTATTACTTTAAATTCCTAATAATTTTTTTTTATGAAAACATTGTCTACAAATTTAGTAATCGCACAAAATGTGTACTTAAAATAACCTAGTACATTCACTAATTTTAGTTTCAATTTAGCTCGTTTATCGTCAACGAAATAAAAATTATTGTTAAACTATAGTTTCATGTCCCATACTGAGATTTCTTTCACAATTGGAGGAAAAATCTGTGTTTAATTGCCTCAAAAACTTTTTTTTTGTTCAATAAAATAATAAACATAAAACTAATTGCTTTTTTTTCAGAAGCATTCCCTTATGTGTATTAAAATTATGTTTTTTTATGCGTCTATTTATTTATTTTCTTTACTAATTTTTTACAGCTCCCAAATGATCTTTAACATTTATTTATTTTACGTTTACTAATCTTGATTAGTTTAAGGTCGTTCAAAATTTAATCCAACCTTAATACCTTACGATGTTGAACCATATTATTGTGTTTCTTAAACTCGAATCTACCTCATTGGTTCGTATTCAGTGGAAAAATGGTTCAATTTAGCAACTTTATTAAGTGATAGAAATTTTACCCCCTATCATGTCATAAGATACCAATATTGATTAATGTTCAACCAATTTTTCTGAGAAAGTAAAGTTTTTGGTGAAAATTTATTTAATGAATTTTAATACTGGTCGAAAGATTGTATTACGTATTGAATGTGAATAAAAAACTAAAATTTACATTAATGATTCACTGAGAAAAAAAAGTATGGTCAAAACTACCAGAATACGGTAAAATTTACCGTGTTTCTGACTCTATGGGAACACCAAAAATATCGGTAATTTTTAATGAGGTGCTTTGGAAATGATTTTGGTAAAATCAGCAATAAAATATGGTTTTATAATCAATGATAAAATTTGGTACATATGGTAAAATTTGGTAATTTTACAATAAAACCGTAGAGCATGGCATAAAAACTAATTATTCGGTTAAATTTACTTTTCAGTTTTGTATTTTTTACTGAAAAAAAGTCATTAAACAGTACGGTAATTTCGCTAAAAAAAATTTTATTCGTGTTTAGTTTATAGATTTCAGGCATATTAAAAACCTTTCGATAAAGAATTTTATTACAAAAGTTGCTGAATGTTACTTTTCTCTAGTTAATACTCAAATTAGAGAAAAGATATATTAAAAGTTGCATCTCTTGTAAGGTAGAAGTAACGGATTCGAATCCCATCGTGTACAGGATGTATCTTGCTGATACCTTTCTCTATCTTGTGTTATCTGTATTCCGACTTGACCTGGGAATGAAAATCGAGCCTTGTAATGAGCCCACAAGCCTGCGCGAGTCTGCAAAACAATAAAAAATACATATAAATTAATACCAAACATAAATATAAATAAATAAAAGCGTCCAGGGTTACGGTGTCATTCGAACCCGCTACCTCTAAGCTTACATTATAAAATGTTGGAACAGCTCTGATGTGTATGAGTTAAGTTACTAATTTATTTTAGCCTTTTCCAGGTATTTGTATCTTTACAAATGCAAATTTTTTTATAGTTTTGGAAATGTTGGTTGATGTTAACTTATAACTTACATTGAAAAAAACTCGGCGAGAAACAAAGTTAAGAAATACTTTGATTTAAAAAAAAAAAAAAAAAAAAAAAAAAAACGTGTTTTTTGGTGTTTCCATAAAGCAAGAAACACTGCAAGTTTTAAAATATTCTGTTAGTTTTGACCATACTTTTTTGATCAGATCTTCATTTTTTCATAAAGCAAGAAACATTGCAAGTTTTAACACATTCTGTTGGTTTTGACCATACTTTTTTGCTCAGATCTTCATTTTTTCATAAAGCAAAGAAACATTGTAAGTTTTAACATATTCTGTTTGTTTTGACCATGCTTTTTTGCTCAGATCTTCATTTTTTCATAAAGCAAGAAACATTGCAAGTTTTAAAATATTCTGTTTGTTTTGACCATGCTTTTTTGCTCAGATCTTCATTTTTTCATAAAGCAAGAAAATTGCAAGTTTTAACACATTCTGTTGGTTTTGACCATACTTTTTTGCTCAGATCTTCATTTTTTCATAAAGCAAGAAACATAGCAAGTTTTAACATATTTTGTTAGTTTTGACCACACTTTTTTGCTCAGATCTTCATTTTTCTGATGGTAAGGTATTAAACGCTCTTTGCTCATAAATTATTCTTGAAATATGTTTTGAGATTAACTTCTTTCTTGCAATTTAACTTACAGAAAAATTGTATAGAGTGCTGGAGTAGAAAAAACTTACAAATTATATTAAGCCTCTTAATCATTTAGCAATTTCTTTAAAATAATCTATTCTAATTAATAGCTTTTAATTTTAATCTCAACTTATAATGGCAGTTTTGGAAGATTCAATTTTAATTATGAACAGTATCAGTTTTCCCTTGTGATACCTTAAATGTTCAAATTCAATACATCGTTTGTTTCTCTTCAACTCCCATTTGTTTTCTAAGCGAAAATGTTTTATTGAAAAGGCATAGCAACATACTTTTTATTTTTGTTTCATACCTTGCGAGTTAAATAAATGAATTTATTTCAAATCAATTTGAAATATTTTTTGGATTAATATAAGTTTGAAAGATTATTTTAAAAAAATTCGTTCAAATTGTTATTATTTGTTATTAAAATTACCCCAAATGGAAACAAATTTCTCATATTTTTCAATAAATGATTTTATTTTTCCCAAAGGAAATTTCACATGACACATTATAATTACGTAAACGTATTTATTTCTCTTATATTTTTAATGAAAAGCTTACCATCCACAAGTATTTTTAATCTAGTTATGCTTCATTTAATTATTTGAATTGAAACGAGTTATATTTATTAAATATTATCGAATTAAAATATTTACTCTGTGTATCAATAAAAATATATTACTTAAAATATTTAAATGATAGGTAAATTGAATGGAAAAAAATTATGATAAATTCATTTAAAAGTGAGCATTCCAATTTAATTGTATTAACCTCTTATAAAATTTTAAATAGGTAATAATTTAATTAAAGCAGTATTTCCTATCTTCGCTTTATTGATAATAATAACTTGATGTATTTATTTAATAAAAAATCCATTGGAGACTACTGTTATGTTACCGTAATTCCAACATTATTTTACCCGATATTCCTTTGTAAATGCGCAAATTATTTTATTTACAAAGCCACTGATGCCAAAATAAGAAATCTGAATATCAATTGGCGTAGTTAAGAGACCATTATGCGAATATTAAACACACCGTAAAAAAAAAAAAAAATCATTTATAGAGTTGAACTTTTTTTTATTCCCTTTTTAAATTCGCTCGAAATTTACGCCGAGCTTAGAAACAGCAATAAAAAAGTGAACAAAAAAAGAATTGATCAAAAAAAAAAAAAAAAAAAACTAGTAGAAAAAAGTTATTCTGTAAAAAATAAACGTTACTCGCGCGGAAAATAATAAAATAAAAAAGTAAGAGGTATTAAATTTTTTTTCTACGTGGTTTTTATTTATTAATTTTTTATGCACTTTTTTTTTCTTTCTACCGTTTTGTTGATATTTCTTCCGCCCCGTGCTGTGCGTGCAGACGACAATCATAGCTATCTCTATCGTTTGAGCGTGTGGAGTTATCGCTATGTGACTTGATCCATTCTCAGAAGGAAGGTGCTTCATTTAGCGCGCTTATTTTACCAGTGGAAATAAAAAGAAAATAAAAAAATAAAACAATGAAAGTTTCGTATACTGGCGTCTGGCATTTTCATACATTGTTAAAGATTAGTTGGTAAAATGTCGCTGAAGCAAGTGACTTTCTTTCACAAAAGAGTGTTTGTTTTAGCGACATAGCAGAATATTGCATATTATTTAAAAAGAACCTTTTACTTAAATGAATTAGCATTTTTGTATAGCATAAAAAGAATTAGATAAAATTTTATTTCTTCAAGATTGGAAATAATATTCGTTATTTTTAGTTTATTTTGTTATGGTATTCCTTTTGACGATAGTTTTTTTTTTACCGAATAAAATATATATAGATAAAATTCATGATTATTCAAATAATTTATAGGTGTAAATTGATCGTTAATCGATATGTATTAATTGTTTGTAAATCCTTTTTTTAAATAATAATGATAAAGAATCTTTTACTTAGATGAATTAACATTTTTGTATAAAAATAGAAGAATTAAATAAAATTTCATCTTATTAATATTCGACGCTATTTTTGTAATTTTCATGTTATTTAATTGTATATTATTGATATTTTTCCTCACCTAAAATAAATGCGGAAAAATTCATGACCATTTAAATATATTTTTTTTAATACTCAAATGTTATTTGAAGAGGGGGAGATAAAACAAGTTTTCTAGAACAAATGATTGAACTTTTCAGTCATTTGGAATTTATCGCTAAGAAATATCGTTTTTGAGTTTTTTCGTCATGAATAGTTCAATGGAATTTACTTCTTTAACGGTAAAGTTTAGTAAACTATTCACCTTACAATTTAAAATAAACGTACTTGTCCAAACTATTTATTTTATATTTAAGTTGTACGCATGAATTTATTTATACTAAATTAAATAACTTATATCTCGTAACTGTTGCATTAATTTAATTAACAATATGCAAAACAAAGATCATGAATTCTGTTTTTTTTTCCTTCAAATAATTGTTTGTTTGATTTTTCTCGAAGCAAATCAATTAAATAAATATGACTGAAATAAGTTTTTTTAATATCTATTCACGCGTACGTTAAATAGGTTTAGTGATACAACAGTAGTTCAAATTTTTTTTTTTTTTACTTAAATATTAATCAAACAGTTAAATCAATTCGGATTAATGTCGGACTTTTTTGATTTTCATTTTTTAAAAAAAAAAATCCCTTGACTGTCTTGTTCATAAATGCTGACATCTTTGTCAGCTAAGAAATTGCTCTTTGCATTATGTTACAATTATGTCATAATATATGTTAATTTTTTCCATATCAGTATTGTGAACATTTTTAAAGTAATTTAGTTTTTAAAGTAATAATATACTTATTATTCACTCCATTTTATATATTGAACTTTTGTAAAAAATTTAGAACTGCAAAATATGATGTACGTGACATACATTTTTTAAAAACAATGATTCCAATTATATACTTATAAAGCAATAGTATTTCTTATTTTTATTTTTTTTAAAAAACTATATTCCAAATTTTATTTTTGTCTTTTTAGTTTTACCAGAGTTTAAGTATTATTAGAGAGGGGAAGAGATCAAATTTTTCGTTCATAGATTGATAAGAGATCGAATTTATCTAGTGATTCAACTCATTACTTTTGCAAATTTTTCGTTCATTGATTGATATGAGATTGAATTTGCCTAGTGATTCAACTCATTACTTTTGCAAATATTTCGTTCATTGATTGATATGACATTGAATTTGTCTAGTGATTCAACTCATTACCTTTGTAAATTTTTCGTTCATTGATTCATATGAGATTGAATTTGTCTAGTGATTCAACTCATTACTTTTGCAAATTTTTCATTCATTGATTAGTATGAGATTGAATTTGTTTAGCAATTCAACTCATTACCTTGCTACTCTTTGAATTCTTAATGCAATCAAAGTACGTTCTTAAAAATTCTTGCATAGCTGTTTCTTGGTGAAACTTCCAAATAATCCACGCTGACTAAACTCTTGGCTTCATCTCATTTTCGTTCAATATCTAGCACACCGTTCTTTTGAGAGGATGACGTAGGTATCGGTCATTTCAACCATTTTTCGACCATGCTTTCCCTCATCCCCTTCTTCGTTCGATACCACCCCATTTCTTCCCCCCGTTGTCCGAAAGCGAAACGAAGTGGTCAAGATTTTACTCCCGGTTCTCATTTGCGCAGGTCTATCCCATCCTTTGCTTAAAACTGCATCTTTCCTACTTAAAGCTTCATAATTTATTCTGGTCCAACTGTCATGGCGGACAGGGGGGGAAGGAACCCTTTGATCACTCGGTATGGTCCATTTCCCATAGGAGGGTGCAGTACTGCTCAGTTGGGCTTAGCAGCGAGCCACTATCTACTCTCTCCCCACCCCCTTCATTTTTCCCCTTAGGCGTAGGTTTTAGGGTTCCCCTCCTTTTAGATCGATATTTGAAAATTGGCAGCGGAGTTTAGAATGGCCGTGCGTTCACCCCCCTCCCCTCTTTACTTTCATGCGTGCTTGAAAACAGTGTGGCCCCCACTGAGTTGCACGCGCAGCTGCCCAGTGGCGTAGCGCGGGCTATCTCCTCTTCAACCCTGCTCGCCCCCACCACCCACTCACCTTCGACCTTCCTACGCGTGCTGTGAATAGGTTGGTTGATGGTCAATGCCTCTTCTGCATGTTTTCTGAGGGACTTACGACCAATGGCGGCTTTTAAGAACTATCCCCTCAACAGCCATTTTCACTGTTCAAGATTTGCTGATTCTCATCAGATCTTTCCTTCTAAAATTTAGAGAATCGTCTTGACTTCCCGGGTTTTACGAGGACTTAAAAGAGGAATAGAAACTTGTATTGGCCCATGTTAATTTTTCGTTACTTTTGAAAAATAGTGTTTGCTAGAATTCATTGCATTTAATGTCAGTTGCTCAGATGATAAGGATGAAGTTATTTGAAATCCAAAACAAAATCATTCTTGTATACTATTAATTGCATTACTATTTTTTTTTTTTAATTTCATTTAGAAAGATAACCCATATAAACTAGTTATAACTAGGTTGAAGATTACCTGATAATCGGGTTGTTGTTTATTGCAGTTAAGAAAAATATCCTGATCTTGACATCAATAACATTGTTTGAAATAAAATAGAAGAAAAAAAAACTTTCTTTTTTTTAACGAATTAAATTTCAGGATCATAAATATATTATCGTGTTTTAGTGCTTGAAACTTATGAATATTAATCCAACTCGTAATCAGTCGTAGTTATATATTCTCAAAATTAAATAAATACATTATCGATTGTGGAAGAAATTTGTAACGCAAATTGAATAGTATAAAAGTTATTTTTTTACAAATTTTTACGGATTTTCACAAAAGCATGCAGTTGAGTGGGATGCAACATAAATTATTTTTAAAACCATTTATAATTTATGTTGCATCCCACTCAATAAAATTTTAATATAGAAAAAAAAATAGTTATTATTTTTTTTTTAAAGAAAAGTGTTAGACAAGAAATTTAAAATTTCTTATTTCATTTATTTAACTTAGCATTTTATTAAAAAAAGTCTGAAAGACAGTAAGTTTTTGTATATATTTTTATAAAATTTAAAACTATGTTGTAATGATTCTAATTAAATTTTTCATTTATAAGTTGTAATTTTAAACTATGTAATGTATGAATTCATATAAAAAATATTAAAGCGCCTTTAAACATTGATTTCACACTGGTCACCATTAATGCAAATACATTTTTTATTGGCATTTTTTAAAAAAAAAGGTTTCTTTAATTTGATTGAATGTTAAAACATTAATTTTAATTCTCGTGAAAAACTTATTTGTCTTTGCATCAAAACTAACGAAAAAAAAAGTATTCGGTTGATATTTGTTTTTTTTTACTCCACTCTTCTAATGCATAAAAAATGTTTAGCATTGGTGGGAATAAAGTTTTTTTCCTTCTCATTAAATCCATCCTCTACTTAGCTGCGTATTCTGTTAATGACTTATTTTACAAAATTTAGAAAGTTTGTGTTGGCCTTTTCTTGAGATTAATTCTCGCATTGAGCTTACATTCGCTTTCAGTTTTGATCTAAAATGTATGCATTAGGACTTATTTTGCTTAATGTAGAAAACATTAATATTAACGTTAATGAATAATTATAAATTTTAGCATTCATTTTAATTCTTCGATTTGTGAAGCTTTAAGAAATCTGTTTGTATAAAATGCAGGAGATAAAGAAAAATAGTGTTAAAAATGTTTTTGGTGCTTTTAGTTTTTTTAATTTAAATTTTGAAAAAAGATTTTTTTGTTTTTCATTTTTGCTTGAATTAAATTTTTTATAATGGAATTCATGCGCTTTTTCAAATTAAAAATTTTTTTTCACTGACAGCAAGAAATAATAATAATAAATAAATAAATTAAAAATAAAAAAAAAATAATGAAAAATTAACACTAATTAATTTTCATTCTCAATATATTGCATTTAATGAACTTTTCATATTTTCATATAAAAGGGAAAAAAATTTCGATCATTATTCAATAATATTTATTTCAAAGTCTGCATTTACAAGCAAATTTATTGTTACAAAAACTTTTAATAACATTTAAAGATTTTATTAAATTATAAATATCGTTATTAGAATGTAGAACACTTTTTTTAATATTAATTGAAATTATATAATGAATTTTTTTTTATTTAGTGATATCTTTTAATAGTTTAATTGTGTAAATGCTCCAGTCTTCTTCAATAATTACTTAATTTATTAATTAATATTATAAAATTTTCACCTCCATAAGCGCAACTAACTTAGCAATTTAAATATGCATTTGTAATTGCTTGTTTTTTATTTTAAATTTTTGTTTTAATACGAACTTCTGTTTCAATTAATTTGAAATATCCAGATCGTATAATGTATGAAATTAATAAATATATTTATTTCAAGTTGTTATTGAGTAGGCATTACATAAGTTAATTGTGCTGTACTGTTATCACTCTATATGCCTTTTTAACGATGCAAATTTTGACGTATTGTTTTATTATGTTAAAAATAAAACAAATATGCTCGCAAAATAATTAAAATATTCATTTTAATGTAGTAGAAAGCGTAGTTATGATTTTTTATTTTATTTTATAGCTGCGTATAGGCACACCAGTCGTTTTCATCATCTTTCTTACCACCAATCATGAGTTTCTCACAATGATAAAAATTTGCGTTCATTTTATTTAAACAGTTAATAAACAACAACATTTTTTTAAAGTTATTTTACATTGTCGAGTTACATTTTTAATTATTTGCAAGGACGAGTTATAACAAAATTGATGAAACTTATAATTGACCGTTGATTTATACAATATTAACTTTTCAAAATTTAAACTCATTAAATTTTCACTTTCTCAAAGACTAATAATCGTTGACAACATCTGAAAAACATTTAAAATGATTTTTAAAAGTGTAATTCAAAATTTTAATTAGCTAATTAATTTTAACAATTAACCCTACTATCGCAGAGAACCGCTATTCCCGTATGGTCATTTCAATTCTTTTATGATTCAGAGGATGATAAAGGAGGGAAGGAAAAAAAATTTTAAAACTCGAAAATAAGTGAAACGAAAAATATGCACGAATTTGTATTTAAATGGAAAGGGCAAGGGCTTACGAAAATGAAACTGATCGATAGGGGGGTGTGAGCGAGGGTGTTGTGAATGTAGAGTGGGAAGGAAGCAAAAATACCGTTACTATGGCAGTGGTTGTAACAGTGAGTGCGTTTGCCACGTGGGTTTATAGTCGAGGCAGTTGTAGTAAGTGGCGGAGAAGCAGTAAAGGAGCGGACGGTGAGAGAAAAAAAATCCATCATTGGCTCAACCCTTTAACACCAGCAGGCAGTAGCGTCGGACAAAAGGGCCTTCTCCATCCCCTTGTCCCTCCCTCCCTGTGCGGAGAGCGGTGGCTACCAGAGAATTCATCTCTACATCCACACACACACTCTCAGCAGCCTCTTTTGAATGCACGACGCCGGCTGAAAGCGGACGAATGCTGAGTTCTCCCTCTCGCCATGACAGCACTACTCCCGAATTTCCTACTCATCTTGCGTTTCTTAGTACGTCCACGGCTATGGAAAGAACTAGTATTGCATGTGCCACGCCTGTTATATCATTACAAAAATTGAAGAACTTCCTGAGACAACCCACCAACTTCCTAACTCAACCCCGATTCAGGTTTCCTCATCATGGTAAGTACCCCTTTTTACATCCACACAACAACAACACAAACACGCGGACTTCTTTTTCTTCTAGTCCACGTTTTCTCTGGATGCGCGAGCATTGCAATGGGCCCAAAGGGTTAAGCAACAACAATGGCGGGAGTATGAACGGGATTCTCCCTAGCTTTCTTCTTTTCCGAGCTTCCTCCCCCGCAATCACGGACACTGACCACTTTTATGCACCTGACCACTACTAGTCTCCATCTTCTTTTCCCTCCTCTCTTATTGCCACCCACTAAAAAAATAATTTTCTTTTCATCATTGTTTACGTCGATTAAAATGCTTAACGCAATTTTTCGGAATTAAGAGCACACTTTATTGTATGTAAATTTCTCTGAAGAAAAAAAGTTAACATTTCTATTATCACACAACCCCCAAATTGTCATGAAAATGCATTTTGTCATATGTTTTAAATCACGATACTTTATACAATATATAATATACATTATTTACATTCTTAATATTTATAAAATATTAATATACATTATAAAATCACACATTATAAATAATATATAATTTATAAAAACAATGTATCACAAAGCATCATTATAATTTAATCTAATTGAAGTAGTGAAATGGGCAATTTTGTGTTATTTTTCTTTTAAATAAAATTACATTTTAATCATTTAAAAGTCCAATTTATAATTATTTTTAATCTGTAAACGTATTATCAAAAATAGTTATTTCTTTTAATTTTTAGTTTACATTTGTCTGATTTGATGATATTGAATAAAATTAGCTATTGTAATTTTTATTTTTTAAGTCGCAAAATAGTCTACTATGAAATAATCTCGAGCTATGTTTTTTAGGTTTCCTGAAACTTTATGGGTTTAATTCTTGTTTATTTCCAAGCAGCTGTAATATTTAGCTAACTTCTACTCCGTGTTTTCTAAAAACCCGTAGTCACGTTTCTTTTTGCATAAAATTCGAAAAAGTATTAAATTCGGATTCATGATTGAAATCGTGTCTTATCTAGGATCAGTTATTTCAGCATTAAGATGATTTCAATTTCCTTATATTTCACCTACTGAAAACGTCTTATTTCTTTACATCATTCTTTCTATCATATGTATGAGTAAAAATTTATAAGAATTTAATCAAATTACATTTCTCCTGCCCCTTTTTGTGTTATCAATTAGTACTATTATTTGATCTATTGATCTTCAATTTTAAATTATTTGATTTCTTTCCCTTTTATTGTAACATTTTAAAATTTATGCAAGAATAAACTTGAAAGTATACCATAAAAATGCTTTGTTCTAAGTTTTTGTATACCATGAGTTTCGTTTTAAAAGTTTTTTTTTTCATTGTCACTTCAAGATTATTCTTTACTAAAAGTTCATTAACTATTTTATTTTTATCAAATTCTATTTCTTTAATCATATTGATCTTAATTCCAATTTTTTTATTCCAAATCAAATTCAAAACTATTCTGTTTTTTGTGATAGTTTCAAGAAATTGTTGTTTTCTTTCACTTAGTTTTACTACTTCAAGGAAATGTCAAATTGATTTCTTACTCTTAAGCCACTTTGAATGGTTCAGGAATCTGTTTTTATTTTTTTTTATTGTATTTGTTTCTACTACTTCTATAGTCAAACTAAGCTTCCCTTCAATAATTTTATGTTCCCAAATCATTTTGAAAATATTTATTTTTTCTGATTATTCTATGAATTATTTTTAAATTATAATTGCTTCTACTACTTCAAAGAATAGTCAAATTGAGTTTTATTTCAAGAAGTTTTTATTTAAGCACTCTAAAACTATTCACTTATCTTCTGATAGTTTTTCTGAAAATTTGTTGTGTTCATCATATTCGTTTTTACTACTTCAAAGAATAGTGAAATTGAGCTTTATATCAAGAAGTTTTTTCTTTAAGCACTTTAAAACTATTCACTTATTTTCTGATGGTTTTTCTGAAAATTTGTTGTTTTCATCATATTCGTTTTTACTACTTCAAAGAATAGTCAAATTGAACTTTATTTCAAGAAGTTTTTCATTTCAGCACTTTAAAACTATTCACTTATTTTCTGATAGTTTTTCTGAAAATTCGTTGCTTTCATCATATTCGTTTTTACTACTTCAAAGAATAGTCAAATTGAGCTTTATATCAAGAAGTTTTTTCTTTAAGCACTTTAAAACTATTCACTTATTTTCCGATAGTTTTTCTGAAAATTTGTTGTTTTCATCATATTCGTTTTTACTACTTCAAAGAATAGTCAAATTGAACTTTATTTCAAGAAGTTTTTCATTTAAGCACTTTAAAACTATTCACTTATTTTCTGATAGTTTTTCTGAAAATTTGTTGTTTTCATCATATTCGTTTTTACTACTTCAAAGAATAGTCAAATTGAGCTTTATTTCAAGAAGTTTTTCATTTAAGCACTTTAAAACTATTCACTTATTTTCTGATAGTTTTTCTGAAAATTTGTTGTTTTCATCATATTCGTTTTTACTACTTCAAAGAATAGTCAAATTGAGCTTTATTTCAAGAAGTTTTTCATTTAAGCACTTTAAAACTATTCACTTATTTTCTGATAGTTTTTCTGAAAATTTGTTGTTTTCATCATATTCGTTTTTACTACTTCAAAGAATAGTCATATTGAGCTTTAATTCAAGAAGTTTTTCATTTAAGCACTTTAAAACTATTCACTTATTTTCTGATAGTTTTTCTGAAATTTTGTTGTTTTCATCATATTCCTTTTTACTACTTCAAAGAATAGTCAAATTGAGCTTTATTTCAATAATTTCTTATTCTCAAACAACTTTAAAATCATTCATTTTTTCTGATAGTACTAAGAATTTGTTATTTTTCTTAGATTTCGTTTTACTATTTCAAAGAATAGTCAAATTGAGCTTCCTTTGAATAATTTCTTATCTCCAAACCGTTTTGAAATTATTCGTTTTTTCTGATGATTCTAAGATCTTGCAGTTTAAATTATATATGTTTCTAGTATAGTTCTTCTTCAAAGAACAATTAAATTAAGCTTCGTTTCAAAAATTTATTATTCTCAAACCACTTTGAAATCCTCCGCTTTTACTAATAGTTCTAAGAATTTATTTTCGTTATATTTCTTTCTACTTCGTCATATTTGTTTAAAAATATAGTCAAATTGAACATCCTTTCAATAATTTCTTATTCTTTAAACAATTTCAACTTGTTAATTTTTTCTGATAGTTCTAGGAATTTATTGTTTCACTTATTTATTTATTTTATTTTATTTATTTATTTTTTACGTTTGTTTCTACTACTTCAGAGAATTGTCAAATTTAGCTTCATTTCAAAAATTTCATATTATTAAACCACTTTGAAATCATCCGTTTTTTCTGATAGTTCTAAGAACTTATTTTCATTATACTTGTTTCGACTACTTTAAAAATATAGTCAAATTGAACTTCCTTTCAATAATTTCTCTTTCTTAAAACAATTTCAAATTGTAATTTTCTCTGATAGTTCTAGGAATTTATTCTTTTAATTATTTATTTCTTACATTTGTTTCTTCTACTCCAAAGAATAGTCAAATTTTGATTCTTTGCAAAAATTTCTTATTATTAAGCCATTTTGAAATCATTCGTTTTTTTCTGATGGTTCTAAGATCTTGTAGTTTTAGTTATATATGTTTCTAGTATGGATCTTCTTCAAAGAACAGTAAAATTAAGCTTCCTTTCAGCAATTTCTTCTTCTCAAACCATTTTGAAACCATCCGCTTTTTCTGATAGTTCTAAGAACTTATTTACATTATACTTGTTTCTACTACTTTTAAAATATAGTCAAATTAAACCTCCCTTCAATAATTTCTCTTTCTTAGAACAATTTAAAATTGTTAATTTTCTCTGATAGTTCTAGGAACTTGATGTTTCATTTATTTATTTTTTACATTTGTATCTACTACTCCAAAGAATGGTCAAATTTAGCTTCTTTTCAAAACCATTTCGAAATTATTCGATTTTTTCTGTCAGTTCTAAAATTTTATGCTTTTATTTTACTCTTTTCAACTACTTCAAAAAAATAATCAAATTCTTAGTCATTCTCAGACAAATATGTCATTCTTTCAATAATCTCTTATTTTTTAACCAGTTTTGTCTAACGTCTTTTGTCCTGTTTTGGAAATTATTGCGTTTATTATATTTGTTTAATTATATTTACTGTTTTATAATATTTGTTGTCTTATTAGTTTCTTCGTCTTAAATTAAGTGATAACTTAATTAAGGCTATATTTTTCCAATTAAAACGTTTCTATTTGTTCAAATTTTTAGATTTAATCATCATTAATGTTTGATATTGAATATCTATTACTATTTGGCTAAGTTCCAATAATTTTTTCCAGCTTTCTATATTGCTTATTTAAAACTTTTTAGCGTAAAAATTTATCATTATTTCGCAAATATATTTTTTGTTAATTTTCTTCCATTTCAAATAAGTAACTGGACAATTTTTGTATCAAAATTTCTTGTTGCGCTATTTTTTTTTCAACTAAATTATTTTTAGTAATTTTCTTTCTTTTTTTTCAATTTAATCATCTATTTAATTTGTATGTCATTAGAGTGTGTATTTTGCTTAGCTTAAAAAAAATCATTTTCAGCTATCAAGCATTTTTAATGATTCCGGTTTAAAACCTCTTAAATCGAAATTTAAATCGAAAATTTTCATTTTTTATTCGAAAATTATTGATTTATTATGTTCAACTTCCGTAAATAATTGAAAATTAAAAGGTTTTTGTTTTTAAGTTCTTGTTGCATCATTGCATAAAATTTTTTCAAAACATGATTGAATTGAAATGTCAACTCTATGATGTATAATACTTTTATACAAACAACTCGTTACTTTTTATGTATAATTTATTATCGAAAATAAGTTTGAATGGTGCACTGTTGTATACTCAGTTGTTTGGTATGTATTTTTTAATGGCAGTAAAATATGACTATCATAAGAAACTGTTTACTGTTTCACATTAAGTCTGATACAAACTATTTTTCCATTATACTCTTTTTATGCTCGTTCAATAAAGGTTAAATTTACTTAGGGATATTTCAAATATGGCTGCACCAATTGCTAAGACTACAAAGTTGTAAAAAAATTGGAAATGGTTACACGTATCCTACTGCAAATATTTTTTGATAAATACCAGCAAAAATATTGTCTTACTATATTTTGATATTTAGCAGTAAGATAAGTTTTGGATTGAATGTCGCGACAAATTGAGAAATTAATAAATAATATAAATATTTTGCATGCTGCTTATAAAAATGTAGACAAAGAACATACCATTATCATCTATTTTATGTCATTTTTTTTCATTTGAATCGACATTTCTGACAAACGCAACTAAATGTACTATGAATAAAAATCAAAGAAACAATGTCAAAAACATATGCACTTTATGAATAGAATTTTAGAGCTGATAGATTTCTTCTAAATTTGTAAGATAAAACACTTGCATAAGTGTCACCAAAAAAGGCATCTATTTAACAGCATTTGATAAAATATGAATACAACATTTTGAGAGTAAAAATTCTTGATTGCATTCATATTAAAACAATTGTGTTTTCTTTTTGTTAAAGAGTTACTTTCAGATGAAGTTTCTCTCAAAACGTATATACAGTTTGTTTTTAATATTTATCATAGATCGCATCATATACCCTTAAAATAAATATGAACTTCATTCTTTTTTAAATTCTCTTTTTTGTAGGATAAAACACTACTTTGAGTATCATAAAGAATGCATAAATTTGAGCATCATTTTATGAATAATGAGTACACGATTTTGAGTATTAAAATATTTGATTGCATTAACATTCAATCAAGTCCATTCAATCTATTTTTATTTGTTCAAAAGAATGAAGTTTCTCCAGAAACAAATATTAACCTAGTTATTCTTGATATTTATCATACATATATCGCTTAATATATAGTAGATATATTTCATTTAAATTTGTGTTTTAGTAAGAGAAAATACTTGTAGGGGTGTCATCCAAAATGCATCTATTTAAACAACATTTGACAAAATATGAAAATAGAAATTTGAGTGTAGAACTTCTTGATTGCATTCAGATTCAAATAATTTTATTATCTTCTAGAGCAGAAAGTATTTGAAAATGAAGTTTCTCTTTAAATAAAATTTTATATCACTTTAAATAAAATTATATATCTATTTTAATAAAATTATATACCACTAATTTTGATTTATTTAACATTTCGTTTGTATGGTTGGATTTGGAGGGATTGTTTTGCATTCTGTGAGTTTTTCAATTTTCCGGAAGGATTGGAATTTCAGTTTATTCTGTTGAATTCTTGAGCATGCAAAAATGATCCATAAAAATTTTTTTGATTGAGTTTGAATCCATTTTTTAAATTCCTGCAAAGCTAAGTACATCTTATATGCATCAGAATTCATAATTTGTAATTGTTATTTGTTTCTCTTTTTGAGTTAAATAATATTAGTCAATCTATACTTTATTTCAAAATCACAATAAGCATTTATTACTTACGTAATGCTTATTTAGTATTTATTAAATAAATTGTTCTCATTGGTGATACTTTTAACCTAGCAAACTATTTTATGTAATGATTTATTTACAATAATTTCCACACAGTTTTTAAGCATTCCATACACATCTGTATCTGTATATATATTTTCTAATAGTCATTTTTCTATATTCAAATTCTTCTCTTTCATCAGTGAATTTTGGCTAAATTTCAAACACACATTTTGCATTTATTATACACGAATGTGTATTTCTTATTTAATAGAAAATTTAGTTTTAAGTTATCGTATTTTCTCCTAACAAACTCTCTAATGTCATTTATTTTTTTTCACAGTTTTTAATGCATTTCACATGCATCTGGATATGTATTTTTTGTTGTTCATTTTTCAGTATTTAAATTCTTCTCTGAGTGTTATGAGATTAGTACATTTTGGCTAAGTTTCAAACACACAATTTGCATTTATTATGCTCAAACATTTATCTATGATTTCTGTTTAAATTTCATTTTAAGTGTCACCGTATTTTCACCTAACAAACTCTCTTAAGACAGTTATTTTTTCACAGTTATTAATGCATTTTACATGCTTTTGGATATGTATTTTCCGCTGGTCGTTTTTCTGACCGTTGAATGTGTGACATCAGTAAACTAGAGCTTAGTTTCAAACACACAATTTGCATTCTTTATACGTAAAATATGTATTTAGTATTTGCTGGAAAATTTAGTCTTGAGTCGTCGTCTTATACTCTAACAAACTTTGTTATGTCAGTTATTTTTTCACCGTTCTTAATGCAATTCATATGCATATGGATATGTATTTTCAATCCATTATTTTTCTGTATTTAAAATCTTCTCTCACTGTCATGGCATCAGTAAATTTTGACTTATTTTTAAATGCGAAATTTACATTTATTGTACACGAATCTTTATTTAGTGTTTACTAAAAAATTAAGCTTCGATTTGTCATATTTTAACTTAGTAAAATTATCGTATTCTATTTTACATGAGTTATTTTTACTGAGGTTTTAATACATTTCATATGGAATCTGGATAGATATCGCACCCCGGCAAGAAAAGTGTCATAACTCTAAAATGCAGCATTTGAGAAGAGTCAACCTAAAGAATACGATAACCCTTATTCTATCTTACATCCGTTATTTTTGCTGAGGTTTTAATACATTTCTTATGGAATTTGGATAGATATCGCACCCCGGCAAGAAAAGTGTCATAACTCTAAAATGCAGCATTTGAGAAGAGTCAACCTAAAGAATACGATAACCCTTATTCTATCTTACATCCGTTATTTTTGCTGAGGTTTTAATACATTTCATATGGAATCTGGATATATATCGCACCCCGGCAAGAAAAGTGTCATAACTCTAAAATGCAACATTTAAGAAAAATCAACTTAAAGAATACGAATAATATTCTGAATTAGACACAAAACTGACGCAATTGCCCTCAGCTGGATAAATTGCGAGTAAGAGATGTGACATTTTTTGAGCTTCATGGGGCACTTCATACATATTTTTTATTGACACAACCTCAAAATTGCTATTTTTTGTCTTGTCTCACTTTTCTTGCCGGGGTGCGATGTGTCTATTGGTTAATTTTCCGTATTTTAATTCCTTGGCCCTAGTGCTGTGGCACAAGTAGATGCAGAATATGTATTGATTACACATGAATATGTGTTTTGTATATTTTAGAAAAAGGATTTTAATTGGCTATAGGTTTTATCTCTCAAGTTTTCTTATGTACTCTTAATCCGTAATTTATGATTATTTTCTTCTGCATTAAAATTAATTTCTGAATAATTTTAAAACGTGCTAGATGCATTTAAATTGCACTGAGAAATATTGTTTTCTTTTGATTACACTTTCTTTCTTTTAATTTTTCTTAACCATTAATACATCAAAAGTTCCACACTCGATAAAAAACATTTTGCATGCACTATTGGATTCCACATTTGGTTCTGTGTTAAAATTATTTCTCTGGATGATATAATATCAATAGTATTAAGGGGTAAATTTTTAAGGGATTTAATATGCTATGGATTCATCATATCTTTTCTAAATAAAAGTTTCGATTATTAAACCTTATCAAGGGATCTCAACAAACTCTAATTCCGTATTTTCGATAAAAAATATCATTATTCCTCTGCTTTGCTTTAAATGATTCCATCTGCTAGTATTTCAAAACAGTATTTGAGAATTTTATGGAACCTAAGTATTATTATAAATTTTGATAATAATTGTCTAGAACCTTTTTAGACCTAAAATTAAATTAACTTTTTATTAAATTTCTTATTTAATATATATTTGAACTAAATGTATTTTTTACTTAATTATTTGATCTGAATATTAACAGTGCCCGATTTTTTCTGTGCTAAATTGCCGACATATTGATGATAATCTGTTTTTTGGAAATACGGTAGGCATTTATTGGGTTTATTTAGGATTGGCATTTATTGGGTTTATTTATTATTTATTTAGGTTTTGAAGAATAAAAATAGAAATTAATCTTGAAATAGAGGCTTTTTCTTCACTTACTAAAAGTATTTATTCAAAAAAGTGTTTTTTAAACAAATTTAATCATTTTTACAAAAAATTAGTCATTCAATTTTTTTAAAATTTTAAATTAAAGATCGTATTTGATGTGTCCATCATATATTTTGATTCATTTATTTCCGATTTCTCCTCTATGCCTGGTAAATCTCAAATTTCAAGCTCCCTTGAATCATATCGTACATCAATGTCTCTAACATTCCCTATAAACAACATGTTGTATGAGTCAGGTGTACTAATGAGGCGGAAGTGTGAGGTGATTTTGCCCGAATCTACCCCTTTTCTTTACCCCTTTTCGTGGTTTATATCATACCGATGACGTGACAAAAGAAAAGGCAGGGAAAATTGGGGGCCGTATTACAAGTGAAATCTGTTCCATATTGAACAACAGAATTATTTATGAATTAGATTATTTTTCGTTAAGTGCATTGTGTTTTACTTGAAACAAATATGTCTAAAGTAACAGTTCTCTTATAACCATTCAAATATGAACAGATTCATACACGTATTCTCATTTATACATTATTAAACGACAATATCATTTGAGGATATTTTTATAAAACTTTTACATTATGGCAACTACGCTTCTCTCTATAGCGTTTTAATCTATAATTTCTTTCTGGCACTTTCAAACAGAGCATTTTTATATAAAAATAAATTGATAAGTAGCTCGCTTGAAGTGATAATTTTGAGTTGGGAAAAGAGAAAATTGTCGAACATTATGCGAAATCTATCTCTATAATTTTATGCTCTTTTAGTTTTATTTGCTGTTATTAACAATAATTTGACTAAGGTTATTTTTTGTAATTATCTTGCTTAGATAACGAACATAAAATGCAAGTTTCTCGGTGTTTATTAAACTATTTGCGAAGTAGTTAAAATATATATGATTGCTATAACTAATAAATTGCGTCCCAAAAGTTTCTGATTGTTTACAATAGTTTCTTTTAAAGAATTATTTTTAGTTCTTTTTCTACAATGGTCTTTTTTCTTCGTAATACTCTCACTTTCTGTCTCTCTCTCGCTTTTGCAGTAATCTTTTTTTTCTTCTCAATTTGCATTGATCTTTGCCTTTTTTGTGCAATAAATTTTTTTTTCTCTTTTTGTATGCGATTTTTTGTACATTGATATTTTTTTTTATGTAGAATTTTTACTCATATGAAGAATCATATTAGATGAATCGTTTAATTAAATGACTTCAAGTTTAAATAGGAAATAACTCAAAAACTGAAATCCACACTACTCCTCTTAGTAGAATTTGTGAACGCACCATCATCTAGGACATGAAGTAGATAAGTGTTACTATTTATTCTTGGGTGGGATATCGAATGAATCACAACCCTCTGTTAAGTTTTTTTTTTCTTCTTTTTTTTATCAGAAAAGAGTTGAATAGGAAAAGGGAGCAAAATAGGGGAGGGATGAGATTTCAACTGCATGCCTGGTCAAACCTCCACTATTATCAATCCTTCGTAGACAGAAAAGATGATACACAGTGTTATACAATAGGACCAGCCATGTACAGCACCCTTCTCATTGTTTGTTGGAAATAACACTCCGTTATATCATAAGGGATGCTCATGTGTAATGAGCAATGAGTAGTCGTGCCTTTTGGCAATGGTTACCCAGCATCGGTTCCGGTTGTGAAGAGATAAATTGCCTTAAACTTTGACGTTTAGAATATGGAAAAGAAGCTATTCTCTTTTACTTTGGCTTTTCAATCAGTTTTACCCTCTTCCACTTATTCTTAACTTCATATAGAATGTTTTCTTTTTATTTAGCACTTTTCAACTGATTAATTATTAACAATTGGGAAGAGTTGCCATTAGTTTAGGTTGTTGAATCAGTAAAGAAAGGGTTAGGTGAAAAATTGTTCTCTGGCTTTGTTTGGAGACTGCAAATAATTGTCTCGAATTGTGCATTGTATTTTTTCCCCAGAGAAATTTATTAATTTAACTTAAGTGAAAATAGAATTAAGGTTTTTTATATACAATAAGCTACATAATAAAATTATTACATTAATATTAATTTGTGTAAATTCTGTTATAAAATAAACAAATGTGGATTATTGTTTGGTGGTAACTATATAGAATTTTAACAATGTCTCAGCTATTAATATAAGACGATCGTCGTGAAATTTATCCCAAAATGATTCTACTAGTTTCGTGTCAAATTATTTGTGCTTTAAAATGTTAATACTTTAAGTATTAAAGTTGTTTGGAAAATTCATTGACAGATTGAAAAATTCATTTTCATTAATAAGTTTAAATTTTGATTCGATCTAACATTTTGCACAAAGCTTTAGGTTAAGGAAATTTCAATTATTTCACCTTTCAAACTATTAAATTGTAATTACATATTAGAGTAAAAAGTATGTAAACAAAAGAAACGGTAAAAAAATAATTTAGGTTTATATTGCGTTTGAAGTGGAATTCTCTAAAATATTGAATTTCTTAATTTTAATTTAAATGAAAGAAATTAACACTTTTTGATGTTTGATGCATATTAATTTTACTAATTCAACACGTCGAATTGTATAGATTTTGTTTTATTTTTTGTATGGTTTTGTGCAATATAAATATTGTGTTTTTTTTTATTTAGTTTACCTTTTACGGTTTAGTGTATTTTGTCAATGAAAATGTAATATTGTTATACTACCTGCCTTGCAGAATATGAGCATACATCAATTAAAATCGAATAATAGATTTGAGGATAATTCATTTGATAAATAAATAAAAATAGAAAGTTAATCGTAATTCATGTATCTCAATAAATTCTTATTCTTTTTTGGAAAAAAATTCAAATGAAGTAAATTTCTTTAATTTTAATTTGTATCCCATTATCACTAATAGCTTCTAATTAAATGGGTTTTAAGAAAACTGCCGATCATATTATCAAATAAAAATATTTATTTTATTTCCCGAGATTTTCGTTCACTTTTCTACCTAGCCATTAAATCCACGTAAGTAAAAATCACTACCATAAATGAGGCACTTAAATTCTTTTTTCTTGGAAGCCATGCAACCGAAACTATTCATTCATTCATTTTGTAAGCACAGGATTACAATTTAAATAATATGTAGCTAATTTATTAGTTGAGTAACCTCAGATGAAAAACACCTTAGTGTAAAATGAATAAGTATAGTATAAAAGATCGTGTGTTTAAAGCTTCAGTATCTACCAAGCTTTGTTGAGTACTGTCGTTTCTTTTCAAAAACTGTTTGGCATTGTTATACACCCCTGGTGTCCATTGTAAGAAGATGCCTATACAAATGCTTTTGCATAATAGATATCGTTTGAAAGAACAGGCTTGAGTTACTAATGCACCCGGTAGGGAGGCCTGTTTTCTTACAAATCAAAGATGTCTGATTTTGATTCTCGTATATTTATTATATACTTTGATATTTTTATTTATACTCCGATATTTATGAGTACGTTCACTTTTCTCAAAATACATTGATATTTTCCATTCCGTATTTAAGACTTGAAAGGTTAATGCTTCGAATTTTTTTATTATTTTATCAGGGAATGCTCAACGAGCGCTTATTTATATAAAAACTGATTCAAAAAACATATTACAAATAAATGAAATAGGACTTCCGTTGTTAGACAACATTGTAAATAAATGAAGAAGAAAAATTAGCTCTTTAATATATATTTTTAAGCGTCATAATAAAACTCAACTCTAAATATACTGTGATGTTTTTTGTGAAATTAAGTTAATTGTTAACGCATTTTACTTTGAATAAAAAGAAAAATCTTTTATATAATTTCAAAGCTTTCAAAGTAGGTATTAAAGTTATTATACATTTATGTGTACAATATATTAAATATACTCTTATGCAAAATCTATCCAGTTTTTACGTGCTTTTGTATCACTAATTATGAAACTTTAACTATGAGTAAATAATTTTAAAATAATTTCTCAAAGCTACAACTTTAAAGTTTAACTAACTTATTAACTTTAAAATAATAGCTTGTTTTACTAATAATATGCTTCATTTTTTTATATTTGACACCGACTACATGAATTCGCTTCTGTTTCAAGTGAAATTACAAATGTGAAATAGTGTATTAACTAATATATTCTAATAGTTAGCGTTAAATAAATATTAATTATTATTTGACACATTAAATTTTATTAAGCGCTTCATTGAGTGGCTGAAACATTAAAAAGTTTTTTTTTTTCTTTTGCTACTGTTTCTTAAAACAATTTTAAACTTTGTAGTAAAAAAAAGTCAATAAAAAGTTGCTTTTTTAATAACGCATCAAAGTAGAATGAATTCAACCTTATTAATGCCTGCAAGTTTTATCATTTCTTTTCTTTTTATATCATATTTTGCGAGTCGTTTATTTTTAGGAGCATAATCCTGTCTGGAAATATATTTACCTTGGGTAACGTTTACTCACCAATAACGAAAAAATAAAAAAAAATCGAATCTAAAAGATGGCACTCGTGATATTCTACAATTGGAAGAGATACATGATAACTAGAAGTCTACTTGATGTAAGAACACCTGGCATTTTTTATGACGTCATACAACTGAACTAATATTCAACTCTATCCCTCATGTGGTAAACGACACTTAAAAGCAGACATAATAACTTTTTATGTATAAGTATTTCGGAGTTTTTAAGTCTACATAAAACTAAAACCTTCAGAATATCCTTAGTCTGGCTTTTTTTTCCCTTTTTTTTTTCCTTCTTACATATTCGACTGTCTTTTAAATTACTTAGAAAAGCATAATTATTATTAGAAAAAATATACAATATTAATGATTTTTATTATATTTAAAGTTAATTCCTTTTAAAATAATTCATTATAAAATCTTAAATGCATTTTATTAATGATTCCTTTAACGTTGCTTTATTTAATTCTATACTGTAAGTAAATCTGGAAAATTTATGATAGGAAAGAAAAAGTTTTTAAAAAAACCACTTTAGCCCTCAAGATTCGAAACCAGGAAATATTTATTTGCAAGCTAACACCTGCCTAAGTACCGTGCTGCAGACAAATTAAAAACCAAAAAAAATTTTTTCTAGAAACTCGGCCGTGCTGTCGTAGTGGATGAAATAAAAGACATCGTAGGTCCTGATAAACATTTATCTAGACAACTTCCACCATACAATATACTGTAAAGTTTGAGAATTTACATTTTACAGTAATATTTATCTCAAGATTTTTCTAATTTCTTTTTTTTTTTTACTGCGTAGGATTACGTGAAAATGTCAGCATTGCTAGGATAGACTAATGTTTAAAATCTGTTGACTATACGATCAATTTTTCACTTAAAGTATGTCCATATAAGCTTTTGTAAATCTAAACTTTTGTTAAATATAAACGGACTTAATGTAAAAAAGTTGTTTTACACTTTTTATACAATCAGAATAAGATTTATTACAAAACTGGCTTGCAAATCTAATACTTTATTAGTTTCACTTCATGCAGATGTTGCAAAGATAATCTTTTTTCTGTTTTGAATAATTTATTTACGTTAGAATATGTTTTAATAATTTAAGTAAATATAAGGTTAATATATAAAGGAAAAAAAATTCATCTCCAATATTAATCTTTCTTTTTGAGTTACAAATAGCAATAATGAAATTGTTGGTACCTGATGGAAAAGTTATTTATATTTGCTTTTTACGAAAAAAAGGAAAGAGAAAAAAATTATCTGTCGATTTTTTTCGTGAACAAAAAAAACTACTTTGACTATTTTATTAGCACTTTTCTGTATAAGTTTTATTGTTAACCGCTGAAGATTTGTAACTTTAAAAATGCAAAAAAAGGAGGAGGGAAAAAAAATTTTACGAAAAGAAAACAAAATTGCTATAAAGTGATGAAGCAAATTAGATTGTTTTTTTTTTCGCTCTTAATCTTTTGAGTCATTACTATCAGAACAAAAACACGTTAATGAATAAAAAAAAACTATTGTTCTTAGAGAAGAATTGCAGCGGTTGTTAGGCATATTTAAAGTTAATACGTTTTGTGCATAGTTCTTATAGCCCGAGGCCTTCGTCGTTTGCTTTTGTATCTTCCATCTTTTTGGGCTTCCCGAAAATTGTCGTCGCTTCTTCTAATGAAATAAATACTAATTTAGCTAATTTTTGTCGCTGGCTAAGCAATCAGGCAAAGCGACTAAATATTTGTTTTCCTTGATTAAAATATAACGCAAACAAGCTGAATGTATTTATATGCTTTAGGGTATACGTACAAATAAAAAGAACCGCTTGGATGGTAAATTTTTTATGCAGTCCATTGCGAAACATGGTTTTTAGATTTTTTTTTATAATTATCTTCCAGCTCCCTTTTCTTTTCTTCTTCCTTCTCATCTTCACTTTTCAACTCTTCCTATTGGTTCATATGCAAGGTAGATTCAAGGAATGTGCTGACTATTTTCCTAAGCCTGATATAGGAAAGAAAATTGATGCCGACTACCATGCATAATTAACGGCTAATTAATTCTCTTTATTTCTTGAGTTGTTAGAGAGAGGTACTGCTTAAAAAACCTGGAAATAAGCGCCACAGCTAGAAAAAATAATGCACTTACTGCCGTAATTTTACTTTCGCAGATAAAATCTAACCAGACATCTTTTAATATCGCTAATGTGCATAATTTGAGAATTCAATGCGCTTTGACAGGGCGTGAAATTCAGTTATGTCTGATTGCTCTGACACTTTTATTTTTGTTCCTTTTCTCCTGAAAAAACTATCGACATTTTTTCTTTATTTTTTATCCCCATCTTTTCTCGACTTATAACATTCGTAATCAAAAACCGGAATGGTTTTGAATTTACTTTCCGAATTAATTCTTCAAATAAATGAGATTTAGATTAGAGACATTTCGGAAGAAAAATAGCAAACATTGTATTGTTTTTCTTTTTCATATATACCAGTGTTTGTTCTTTCGAGGGCTGTTTGCAAGTCAATTTTTGAACACACCCAATTAGCTTAATAAAAAATATATTGAATACAACCTTCCAATTTTTCTACTTATTAAATATCTGTTTCACATTAAAAAATATATTAAATTAGATATTTGCTTTATAGATATTAATACAAATATTCCGTACAAGTATGGTAAAAAATTGTTTGAACTGAGCAATAATTTGTGAGCTAAGAAAGTTTTTTGAAATAATCTGAACATATTCGCGTAAGAGTTTTGGTAAATAATACATGTATAGTTTACATTTGATATTTAGTTCCTTATTAAGAAAAATTAAGGGTTTTAGACCAAAATCATACAATGCATAAACTTATTTTCAAACTAATTTTTAAACATTTTTGATTAAATGTTCAGAGTTGATTTCTTGTTTAAAATAATTTATGTGTGTTTCTTCTATTTGATTAGCTTCTAAAATAACTTGATCTTAGACCCTTGTTAACATGTGTAGCCCACAGTTAGTTCTAAGCAATATTATTTAATACTGAAACTTATATATAAATAAGTAAATAAAACATTTATAAATAAAGCATTGATGCTATTATTATTTTTGACTTAAAGTGAAGTGGTTCTAGTCAACAAAATATTTATTCAAAGTAACAACGAGCCATATTCCAACAGTAATGTTTAAAATTATTAGAAACTATATTCAAATTTATTAGAAACTATATTTAAGTAATAAATTAAGTAATAAATTATATTTATAAACCGAAGACGGTAGTGTTAAAATGTACGTATATTTTGAGCAACTGTTAAGTTATTTCGATGGAAAAAAATTAATTTTTAAAAATTGCCTAAACTTGTAATTTTTTTTAATGTAATATGATAAAAATTTCATTATTCTGACGAAATTACTTTTCATATTTTGGGTGTACCTTTTTTTGCATTTAAAAACATTGAATGCCAGATAATAAAGTTTGTTCTGAAGAGAATTATGGAAAAAATTTTTAAATGTTCATTGAATTTTGAAAGGTTTACTAATTCTCATAGGCTCGTTTCAAAAACTACATTCTTTTATTAAGAACTTGAAACTAATTTTCAATTGATTTATTAAATATTTAAAGTTTTTGACAAGTTCATAGTTTTCGACAAGTATATATTTTCCCTCTTAAGCCACTTTTCAAATTTAATTTAGATTAAATAAATCTTTGATACTAAAAATATTACCTTTTGAACGGTTTTTTTTCCAACTAAGGTCTTTTAAAAACCATTACTTTTCAAGACTGGTTGAAAAAAAAGGGATCGTTAATTACCGTTTTATCATTACATCGGTGTTTTTATCCCAATAATTATATAACGATATTAGTTCAGTGGGTGAGAAAAGATATCGTTAAAATACAGATTTAGAATATTGATTCCAACCTTCTTCATTGATTAAACATTAACTTTTCTTAAGCAATAGGAAAAGGAAAATAAGCTTTTGATATCGAAAGTTTTCTATTATAGACACGCTTTTCAAGTTATTAGAAGTAAATGAATTATTGACTTCTCTGAAAATATGTGAAGAGTTGATGTTATCTTCTTCAATACTACTTTTTCTTAATGGATATCTTATATAGGTTAGGGATGTAAAATTATGGAACGTAGCTTTTTTCTATAAGTCTTCAATATCTATGAGATTTATAACATTTACTTTATTGATCGTCTTAAGTTAAACTTTATTGTGTTGCATGTTGCAAAAGTGATTTATCGCACCTTTTTCTTCCCTATCAATTATGACTTTTAACCTTGCGTCCTTTCTGATTCCATTTGATTTTTACCTGCCCAAAAAAGAATTTATAAATTATTGTTCTTTCAAAAAAAAATTTTTTTTTAAAAAGTTGAAGATATTTTGATAAAAAATTTAATTATTATTCTAATTTACTTTATTATTAAATGCTCCGTTAAAGTATATTTGACATTTCTGCACAGAATATATGTATTTAATTTTTCTGTTAAACTTTAAATGTAAATTATCGAAATTTAGTGCCAAAATAATAGGCACATTTTTTAAAATTAAAATAATACATAATATAATTGACGTTGTTTGTATACTTTAATGTTTTTGTTATAAAATATTTTTATGTCCAAATTATTGATTGTTTATTTAAGAATTTTAAATTAAATTAGTGAAATAAATTAAACGTATTACTGAAGTCTGTTTCAAATATATTTATAATAAGATAAAAATTATATTACACTGAGATTTCAGTTTGCTGAATTTCAATGATAGAAATATTGTTTTGCATTATACTTGAACTAAAAATATCATTACGTGTTTCTAAGATATCTTAAAAGTTGAACTAAAAATATCGTTACGTGTTTCTAAGATATCTTAAAAGTATCAAGAGCCAATGGATGCAAAAGTAAAGGAAAGGGAATAAAAATAAAAGTAATATGAATGTACATATTTCGTTTTCCAGTGAATCAGTTCTCGTATTACTAAATTGCATTTTTAAGGTATTTTAAAAACTTCTAGTATACATTATTGTTAACCTTAAAAAAGCGAGATGGGGTATAATTTACAAGCGTTGTAAAATGAGCTAAAGCAAATGCGCAATAAGTTTAATCATTTTAGGTTTTAATTAACATCTTAAGTAATTTTTATGTATGAATTGCATAAGTTATGCTATCTACTAATTTTCATTTTTATACTGCGTCATTATGAAAGTAAATCTCTCTTAAGATGTAATCCTTAATTAAAGATGAAGCCGGGTTGAAATGAGTAAGAGAATTTTCTGATCCCCATTTATACTATAAATTATTCAAATCTCGGCGAATAGTTGAAGCAATATTCCATAAACACATTAACATAGTCCTTCTCTGCTTGCAAGAGGCCTCTGTAGATTGGCTTATCGTTATATTCTCTATACGAGAAATAGCATTTACGCCATATACTAAACAGATCTAAATTTGGCGCGCTTCTATGTTAACCTACTCCCCGCTATTCTTGCTTTAGCAGCCTAAGTGTGGTATTGACAGATGCACAGCCTCTTATGTTCGGGTTGATTAACACAGAGAAATTATGTCACTAAAGGAAATTGAGAGATACAATAGCAGTTGCCTCGTTGTTGATATAAGCGCATTTGTTTGTGCTTTTTCAACAGAATTGAACTGGAAACGAATTAGTTTGGAAATGTGAAAGAAAAAGTTTATATTTAAATTCGTTTAACTTTCTCTTAAATTTTTATGATGAACTCATTGTAATTAAGTTTATCTATTTAAAAAAATATAAAGTACGAATATATTTGATGAAATTATGCTCCTGAAGAAAGAACTACAATAGCAGTTGTTTCGTTTGTTTTTTTTCATCAGCACTGGATTGGACAGTTCTTAGAACAGTTAGAAAGTGCGAAATAACAATGTTTTGTCTAAATTTTTTACGGTGTAACTTTTAGGAAATCGGTGTAAGTCAGTTTAAAAAATACCTTCTAAGAGTAGATTGGAGGAAATAAAGACTAGATTTCATCTAATTTTGGTACTGATGTTTAACATCGATTCTGCTTATTCTAATATTGATAGACACTCTAGTATTCAAAACTTTCAAACCATACTTTTTATTTAAGTATTGAGATATACTCACACTTTATAACTTTCTCAACATTCATTTATACTCCTTTTTAATATTTTTAAATACTAATTTCTATGCTTCTTCAAGTTTTAAAGTCTTTTGATTGGAAAAAATAAATACTGCATCTCTTATTTATGTATTAAAATGTGCACATTTTTATTCTTATTCATAAATCATCTTATCCTTTCTTAAGGTGGTCGATTTTAACTCTTATTTAATTTTCATCACTTAAAATTGCTTGAACTAGTAATAAGTTAAAGTTAGAGATAAAGTGCTTACTTGTAGTATTTCTTTTGTAAAAAGTTATGGCAGCTAACAAAATTGCAACTACCTCAGTAAAATTACTGACAAAAACATACGAAAAACTCTTTACAATGATGATCATTTAAATATTGTTACCCCAAATACTGTCAATTTGATTTACTTTGAATTCTAACCAAAACGCTTAATATCGTGAGTATCTTAAGTTTAAATGTTTTCCACGATTAATGAAATAAATGTAGACACATCACTTCGGTGAATAAATCATGCACAAGAAATGCTTTTCATAAGAAAAAAAGAAAAGTTTTAAAGTAAGAGAAATATATTTTTTTTTTCAAACTTGATGTAACTGTCTCTATATATTCTTGCAGTTGCGATTAAACAAGGGAAAATAACACGCCTTTCTCTTTTTAGCCCCCATGACCAAATCATTTAATTTTCTTTTGGCTCGCTTACGTTTCCAGTAAACTTTGTATTAATGAACAAATGCCTTGTCCTAAGTTTTCTGACTCTTTTTTTATATATATAATGTCTCTATTCCATTTTAATGCTCCTTTTCCCCCCATTTTACTTTTTTTTTTTATTCTTTTCTCAAATTCTATCTTGATTTTTAAAAGAAAAAGCGAAAGGAATACAGGTAGGAGGTTACTTTTAACAACGCTTTCATTTTTCAGTTCTGCCTTTTACCAGGTTACAAGAAAAGCGAAAAAAAAAACGAAAAAAAAAAAAAAAGATGACTAGGAGGGGTTGATGAAAGCGGAGACGGATAAAAAAAGGAAGAATCCCCCCTTTTTTGTGGCAGAAATGCAAATAAGGTGGATTTGACCTTAATAACAATTTGTTATATAGTATCACGAGAACGGGAAGAAATATTCTGGAACAATGTTCTGTTAAGTGTGTTGAATGAAAAAAAAATAACACAAATAAATATCTCATAAAGGAAAAAAGGGTAAATATCTTGCGAAAAGGGAAGGTTAAAGGGTTGTGATGTATAACAGACAATCTGATGTCTTTAAAATTGAAAGCCATGTTAAATTTAGAAACAAAATTTATTAGGCTTCATTTTCCAAATTCTATAATTCCCAGGATTGTTAATTATGTTATAGAAGACAAATATCTTATTTAGGGTGTGGTTTTAAAAAAATAGGGGATGGATGTGTAGAAATTTTTTTACAAATTTATGAAAAATCTTTAGTAAATGTAATTTTTAATATATGAAATATTTTTTAACAATAATTTGGACGTGTTATTAAATTCTGGTTTATATCTGGACTTATAAAATTGTTTATTTTTTTCCATAAGGCTTTTATTTTTTAAAAGTTTGTTTTCGTTGACATTACGAAACTTAAAAGTTTCTTAAGTAATCATTTACTACAATTCAGAAAGGAATATATAAAGATAGAATTAAATTATTTTAATTTTATGCATTTTTTGGAGAAAATTTTTTTTGTATTAAAATACTAATTTCGGACAAAATTGGAGTGTTTCACTATACTATATTCAGAAAGATATTTCGTACTCTAATAATGCATTTGAAAACCATTATTTATTTGATAAATGTCTTGAAATTAATTTTACTATTTTATCAAAACATGTGACATTTCAATTTTAAATGTGTATTGAGATGCAGTCCTGATAATTCTAGAAGTTGCTGGTAATGGAGGTTTGGTGATTATTTCTTCTCTCGATATTTGAGAAAAACTTTTTTTTTACTCGAAAAAAAAGAATGATTAAGTTTCTGATCATAGATTTTATTGTAAGGATACTTTGACTAGAATAAAACTTAATTAAACTCGATCAAATTTAAAAAACTGAAAATAGGATCAAATTTCAGTCTAAGTTTCATTTTTACAAATTCTGTCATTCAATTTGTTTAGCTGTTTTGAAGCATTTTAAACATTTTTATTTTTCGAGAAATTAATTATAATCTGTTATAAACTATGAGTTAAATAAGGTATTTCAACTTACCATTTATATATATTTAGAACATCTGAGTACTTGCAATTAAAAAAAGAAAGAAATGTACCATTAGTTATAATTTTTTTTCAAATGAAATCATAATCGGTAATGATTTGTGTAAAATTCAAAAATATTTATTAACATTTTGAAGTTCTTAAATCATCTTCATATTTTAATCACCCTTACTCTACAAATAACTTATAAATAGTTTTAATTTATTGAATACTTTTAACAAATAATTCCATAGCTGAGTAATTATGTGCTATTATAATGATTTATCTTAAAAGCAAACTGCGATTTATATCTATTGTCTGTTGAAATGTAAAACTCTCGAGTACTTTTTAATTTAAAAATGCAGCAAATAGTGCTAATGTTTTTCAAATGAAATCATAATCGGTAATGATTTGTGTAAAATTCAAAAATATTTAATAGCATTTTGAAGTTCTTAAATCAGCTTCATATTTTAATCACCCTTAGTCTACAAATAACTTATAAATAGTTTTAATTTATTGAATACTTTTAACAAATAATTCCATAGCTGAGTTAATTATGTGCTATTATAATGATTTATCTTAAAAGCAAAGTGCGATTTATATCTATTGTCTGTTGAAATGTAAAACTCTCGAGTATTTTTTAATTTAAAAATGCAGCAAATAGTGCAAATGTTTTTCAAATGAAATTATAATCGGTAATGATTTCTGTGAAATTCAAAAATATTGAATAACATTTTGAAGTTCTTAAATCAGCTTCATATTTTAATCACCCTTACTCTACAAATAACTTATAAATAGTTTTAATTTATTGAATACTTTTAACAAATAATTCCATAGCTGAGTTAATTTTGTGCTATTATAATGATTTATCTTAAAAGCATATTATATGCGATTTATATAATCTATTATCTGTTGAAATGTAAAACTCTCGAGTACTTTTTAATTTAAAAATGCAGCAAATAGTACAAATGTTTTTCAAATGAAATCATAATCGGTAATGATTTCTGTAAAATTCAAAAATATTTAATAACATTTTAAAGTTCCTTCATCATTTTCTTGCTTTAACAGCCTCCCCTCTACAAATGACTTATTAGTTTTAATTTATTGAATACTCTTGACAAATAATTCCATAGCTGAGTTAATTACGTTCCGCTATAAATATTTGTCTCAGAAGTACTACGCGATTCCAAATATGCGGCGAACTGTCGTTCTTTAATTGTGTACGCCGGCATTCACACGTTTCTAAATTCCCCCATCTTTTTTTTTTTTGTCTTTTTTCCCTTTTCATTCCCTACAAAAATCATGAAAAGCTTTTAATTTATTTCTCGAATATTTGTTTTATTTATTAAAACTCGTCATACTACATCCTTGGGGCCAATTACCTACTCGACAAGGAATCTTTATGTTATGGCATTTACGCCCATACAGAAGGAGAAAATTAAAGAATAGGAAGAAGCCCCAACTTTTCAAGAAAAGTACACTTCTTACTCATTCAGATTGCAAAAGAGGGCAGGAGGTAAAGAGGAGTGTTCAAAAAGGGGTCTTGTTGGAACTTCTTCCATTATTACATCTTCAGGGCAAGCTTTAATTAGACGACGAATTCACAGCCCGTTTGCCTTAATTTTTTTTCTTTCACTTTTTAAGAATTTTTTTTTTTTATCTATCCATCTATAGCTTGTGGTTTCTTTCCCATTCAAGCCTCCTTCTGCTATTTTTTTTTCTTTGTTCATATACATTTCTTTATATTCCATTGTTTTCATTTAGTGCTTGTTAAAAAGAGAAAAACTTTCAAACTTTAATATTTTCTCAACTTACGTCCGATGAAGTTTTGGAGAAGAGGCAAAAAAAAGGCAGAAAAAAAGAATAAAACAAGTTTGCTTTGAATTACATCTACAAACGCACACTTGCCGAATGTTTTATCCTTGATGTAAAAATTCGAATTGTTGTCCAATTCGAATTTTTTTTTATTCGATTCAGTTCTCAATGCTCTATTTTTTCTGTTCTCCTTAAAGACTCCTGCTTTTTTTTTTCCTCTTTTTTTTTCCAAATAAGAATGATCGGAATTATTTAACAAACAGTTTTTTATGATTTTGATATTTTGCCAAAAACGTGCGAAACTGTAAATAAATTCTGTTCGTTCTTTTTTATCTCGTTGCGAAAAAAAGTACGAAATTAAATTACTTTCGCAGTGTTTTCGATCAACTTGAGTTGAAGAAAGAAAAAAAAAACTATGTTCATTTCTGAGGTTTAAGTGATAGCAATGTTATTTCTATTTTTCCCCTTTTGCATGCAATATGCTTCATTTACATTTATTTTAATAAAATATTTTTATATTTATTCTACCTTTTCCTCGCTATTCTATATTTTAAGATGCTGTCTTAAGGTGTTTCTTTGTTTAAGATTTTTTTGTTTAAATTTAATATCATTGACTAATTATTGAACCAGCAAGAAAAAAATACTAATGAAAGTTTTGCTTAAAATTTGTTTTCTGGCATATCTCAAATGTTTTTTAGTAGTAAATGAAATATACATGATAAATAATTTCTGATCTTATATTTTTGGAGATATATCCTATTTTAAAAATAAAATCTAGCATTAGTGGTAAAAATGATGTAAAACAAAATTAAATAAGTAGTAAAGTAAAACTAATAGTTTCAAAGCTGCTTCTTCATCTCTATATCAATAAAATTAGATATTATTTAATATTTATTGGTTTTTCAAGCATAATACACTTGCAAATATAAAATTTAAATTTAAGTAACAATTCGCTCGACAAATTATTACTTCATAATTATAAATGATGCATGTATAACTAATAATTCATATTTAAACTAAAGATTCTTTAGATTCTTTTCATAGATTTATATTTGTTAGATTCTTAGATACTTTAGATTCTTTTCATAGATTTATATTTGTTAGATTCTTAGATACTTTAGATTCTTTCCATGGTCTTGCTTATATGAAAAAAATGAGGCAAGAAAAGGCATCAAGAAAGTAAATAAAAGTTAAGCCAAAAGCAATAAAAACAATAAAGTAGGCCTCTTAAACTAAAAAGTTTTCAAATATTTATAAGCAATGTTTTGTTTAAAAAAGAAACAGTTTTTATGAAATAAAACAGGAAATATTATTCGTATACCATCAGTCAATGTCAATTCTTAAAGCCTGAAATATATTTAAATTCAAACGGTGTGAAATATAAATAATATTTTGGAAAACATTTTTAAGCTTTATGAATTCTATG
Organism: Parasteatoda tepidariorum; assembly: GCF_982258835.1. Lineage (NCBI taxonomy): Eukaryota > Metazoa > Arthropoda > Arachnida > Araneae > Theridiidae > Parasteatoda > Parasteatoda tepidariorum. The sequence goes on from NC_141765.1 coordinate 65,087,955, forward strand.
TTTTAGTTTAGAAACAAATATGTACATTAATCATCATTAAGTCTTTTTGTGAAATCAATGAAAAAAAATTTAAAAAAATAACTATACATTAACTAAACTATAGCAAGTTTGCAAACATATGTAAACACAAATATTTTGCTTGAAAACAGCAAATATTCAACAATATTAACAAATATCCCTCAAAGAAATATTGTTTCTTTTTCATATTCATTTTTATTAAGCAAAATAAGTGTATCGTTGAAATCGTCATAATTTTGATTATTTATTGTTCTAAAACAGAATAAATAATTTATTTTTAGAGCAGTACAGAAACTCATAGAAGGTAATTTTAAAAGAATGTGATAATAGTATTTTATAATAACCTATTAATTTAAATAATTATGACCATCTGTATCGTAAAGTTATATGTTTAAATATAGATTTTTCAATTCATTTTCATCTGTTTCTTGGTGAATTTTCATAGCATAGTTATCATTTTTATTTCATCATTTTTTTATGATTTTCATGTGTTGTTTCTTCATAAAACTTCACGTGGTATTTTTACAGATAAGTGCTGCTTAGTTTAGCTATTTTTTTAAGCCTATCAATGTTGGCCAGATTCATTTCGCATAATACTGTCGCATCAATATTTCTTTTATATTCTTTACAATTCCATGCTTTTTACGTTTATAAACTTATTAAACTCATTCTCTCTTTTGTTTCACGAATATTATTTTTCAAAGCAGAACTCGGGATTAAATTTGTTTGCTAGTTTTCATGTTATATTAATTACAAAAGACAAATAAAATCTAGGTAGCTGAAAAAGATTAGCTTCATGTTAGCTATTTTTTCCCTCACTTTTTCGAACAAACCAAATTTTAAACTTTTTTTTCTTCCCCTTTTTACATCTTCCTCACCCTACCCCAACCTCAAATCTCTTCTTTTTATCATTCCACACCGCATTCGAATTCTTGGCCGAGGTTCCTCGCATGTCCGATTTCCTAAGCTCGAGCGTTGAGCTTAATTCCTCAGATTTTGTCTAATTAGTGAATATTTGAAGGGATTTCTGTGGGGATTAAAGGCAGAGAAGATCTCCGTACTGTTCCGTAATTAAGAACTATGGCGCGCATTCAAATTGGAGATAATGATAAATAAAATAACGACGAACCAAAGTACAGCTTCGTTGTTTTATCCCATGTGTATATGGAGAATTTGGGGGTTCCCTAGTGGTTGCGTCTCTTTTTATTCCTGGGATGCTGGAAGAGGAGAAGAAAATGAAGAAAAATGTCTTTACCCACAACACTCACAGCTTAATTTAGCTCCAGGATAATCTAATGAGATATTCAAAAAACCTTCTGCTTTTGTTTATTCAAAGCCTAATTTTATATGAAAAGGATCCAGCACGATGAGTTTTGAATGCGCAATTTTGTTTTTGTTTTAGTAGCATTTTTTTTTTCTTTCTTACTTAACTTGTTTTGTTACTGCTCCCTAGCATAAAAATTGCCTGGAAAGTATTTTTGAAAGAAATTTCGATCAGTATGTATAAATCTGTTTTTCCATGTTGCTTAAACGCCATGTGGTAACATTTACTCTTTTTTTTCTTCTTCTTTTTTTTAAAGATGCTTGTTTTTTTTTCTTTTCTCATAGAAGAGAAGGCATTGTTTTCTTACTTCGTAAATTTTAGCTCCAAATTCCAGATTTTTCTCCTTCTGAAATTTTTTTGTAAATTCTTTTTATTCTTTTTGATCCATATTCATTTGAAAACTCGCAAAAATCAAATCAATTTTTAATAAAATCTTTTTCTAAAGTAAATCAAATTATCTTTTTTAGGGTCTTTGAAATGTGTTTATGATGAAGAATTTAGTTCAAAATAAATAATTGTTTTACGTTAATTTGATTTCCAACAAAAAGAACTAGAATTTTGATTTGTACTGGTAATTAAAAAATAAAAAAAGTATGGTGTATTATGTTTTTCTATCTCTTTCAAAAAAACTTTACACTGAGTCATATTGAAGTCCTACATTGAAATGTATAATTTTTATTCAAAAATTCAATACAGAATTTGAATTTAAAGTGTGGGCATGATTGAAAGAATTCTTATTATATTTAATTTGATGCAAAACAAAAACATTGCTTTTTTTTATATTTTTGAGTCTGTTAAATTTAAATTTGGAGAGTTAATGATTATTTTGTATATTGCTAACTATTTGTAACTAATAATTACTTAAAAAAATTCTTGATAATAAACTATAAAACGTAGAAGATTTATTAATATGAAATAATATATAATCATTGTAGTTTAAGACTTTATAATAAAAAGTCAATTAGGTTTAAAACAAAATCAAATATTCAAATATTATCAAAATGGCATCAAATCTTCTTGTTAATAAATTTATTCAATCATAATTTTGATTGTAAATATGCATTTATTTTAGGATATTAGTATAAAATATGTCACATGTTACTGCCTCTGGCTTCTTTGAAAAATGAAGAAAAAAAAAGCTTTATATGTTTAAGTATAAAAAAAAAACGATGAAAACTTTTAAAAATTTAAAAACCGATCATCATTTCTAACATTTTTTTCCCATAACTGTAAATTAGTTTTCCCCGCAACTAAATGTCAAAACGTGACGCGACATGTTTTCTGTGTCAATATAAAGTAATAAACGATATTTCAATCTAGCCCGTCTTGTCAACACTGGGAAAAGGAAAAAGAAATCGAGGGAAGATGAAGAGCAGGATGAAAAAAAAAATCCTCTTCATCCACTTGAAGGAGTGAGAGAATGTTTTATTTCGAGAGGATGCTGCAAGAAACAAACGTATTTGTTGGCGTCAAGGAGGGGGGAGTGCAACGATATTTTGTGCTCATGTCATCATCCCAGGTTGAAGGAGATGGCCCCGAGACATTATTTGTGTTGTCATGAAGTGGCCTTGTCGCCTTTCTTCTTCTCAAAGAAATGCTCTTTGTCTTCAAGCTTTGAGAAGGGATGTTGACGTCTTGTACCTTAAGGGGAAAATGTCACTCTGTATAGGTGGGGACGAGGCCGTAAATGCTTCTTAATGATGATAGTTGAAACGACGCCGCAATATACCACTATATCGCACCATTTTTTTATCTCATCAAATCACACCCACCTAATATAAATTTTGTTTTAAACATTTGGTTCCTTGGGGGAAATTAAAAAGGTTTTTATTGCTTTTTTTTATCTTTGTAATATGTATATTTGTTTTTATTTTTAATTCTCAATCATTAGATATTTTTATCTTTCATCATTAAAAACATTTATCCAAAACTTGAAAAAAAATATAGTATGGCTTTCGATATGCTTGAAAGAACAAAAAACATTTAACAGATTAACATCAGAACATTTATTTAATATTGCGCACGCTGTTAGAATGCTCATATTAATGTGAGTTTTTTGGATCTTAAGTTTAATATTGCTTTAATGATTGTCTTTGCTCCGTTATAAAACAATACACATTTTGTCCTTTTTTACTTATCTCTGCCTCATTTATAAAGCAGTAAATATTTTATAAAACTTGAAGGATGATTTCAAAACCTAACTTGTTGATATCCAAGTAGAAGTTTTTATGAATGTCTTATTTGAACTTAACAATAATGTTATAAATAAAAATTCCTTATAAACGTTTTGCATATTTTAGTTTCGTTATAAGACTAAATGATATAATTTTTTAATCAAAAATAGTCTGCTTTTAATTTAAAAGATTAAAAATTGCTTCATTTTTATTGAGGCGCCAAACTTTTTCCTTTGCGTGAAATATAATACAAGAAATAATAACATAAAATATGTATTAAGTTTTTTTACATACATCTTTAAACTATATAATCGCTATTAAATTCCTGAAAGGAGCAGTAAAAGAAAATAATGATAATGTATGCTCTTTAATATTGAAGAAAAAGATATTGAAATAAAAAGTTCACTTTTGCTTTATAACTTGTCCTTTTTATTTCCCTTCTCGGCACCTCTTTCTAACAATGGTAACTAGGATTATGGATAAAAAAAATTACTGATTTGTTTTTGAAATTTTTTAAGTCATAATTTTTCGTCAGAAACTAAATCTTACAATAATATAAATACGAACCCTTATAATCAAATAAATTTTCTTAAAAATCAAAATTTATAATGATCTTAAATTTAATCTAACTTAACTTACAGTAGAAAATGAGGAGAGCAATTAATGCCAATACAAGTACCGAAAATATATATCTCAATGTATTCCTTCTAATATTTGCACGAGGTTAAAAAATTTTAGTTTGAAGAATGATAGAATCTTCCCCGTTATCTTTTTTTTTTCAACCAAGTAGCCGCGAAAGTAAAACAACAATGAAGAGCTTTTCTGTTCCTTCAATTGACCAAACAGCGATGGAAGAGTAATGAAATAGGCAGAAGAAGGGGGAAAAAAATGAGGGACTTCGGTATCTCCTGTCGTTCTATCTTCTCCTGAAGAAGAGGAGAAAGATTGGAGCTCTAAGGTTGGAATTCTGTCGCTGACAATTATCAAGAAACTTAAAATAACAGAAGTGGGAGATAAAGGAAAGCGAAAAAAGAGGGCAACCTGATTAGCAAAAGCGGGAGAGTCTGTGATAGTGTTTTCTCAAGCAGCTAGCCAAGACAAGGCAAACTAAAACGAAGGCCACCCGCTCGTCTGTATGTATGTACAAGCAGGCAAATGAAATTAGATTCTGGTCATAACATGAGTCTGTAAAAACACTGCAGGCGTTCCCTTCTGTCACTGAGATGCAAAACCTTAATTTGTCAGTTTTGTCCCTCCTTCATCTCTAGACAAGAAAATTTTTCTTTTTTTCTCCCCTCTTCAAAAACTACCATACTTCTCCCTTTGCTGCAGATTTGGTCTTAATTATTCCCTTCGAAGGGGGAATGAAGGCGTGAAATGTGTCTTTGAGGGAAAAATCTTTGTTGTATCTTACGAGAGAATACAGGCAATCTGACTTGAATGATATCACTTTAATTGGTTGAAAATTCCTTCTGTAACCCATAAAGGGTACATTCTTCAGCTGTTTCATTTTCTTTTTGATTTAGACACAGATACATATTCAATCACAGGATTGTGTCATTTATCTTACTTACCCATGCTATATAGCATTTCTTCGATCCATTAAAATAAGTCGAGTCTCAAAATCTTCGGAGTATGCAAAACTTATGTTGCACATCATTTTCCCCAATTAAGCATTTTTCAGCTGCATAAGCCGTACCCCACTAAATGTTAGTTCGAAATTCATTTGGAATCCGTTGAATTAAATTACTTTCAAAGGACTTTGGTTGTTGTATGGTCAATTAATCCATTATACTTTTGTATCACGAGTCTTATAGATAGCTTTTTATATCATCTTAGTTCAATTTATTTGCCCTGAATACAATTTATTCAAGTTCTATACTGTTTTTACACAATCTCTCTATTCAATGCATTGGAACTACTTTGTTTCAATTTGATAATTTTTTAATGTGTTTTCTAGTGATGTGTTATCCGTAAGTTTTGAGGAAAAAAATTTAAAATTCCATTACTTACAGTTCTTTATCAAGATGCATATCAATGTATTTGTCAATATTTATCGAAATGCATTGTTAAAAAAATGTTTTTTTTTTCAGTATGAGATTTTATTTGTTTAATTTTCAAGTATTTAAAATGTATCTAAAATTAATCACATTCTAAACTTTTATTACCGACGTTGAACAGCTGACCTAATTATGAGCTTACTACTGATAATGCTTATCTCCATAACCTTATATATTTGAACCAAAGCCGTAAGACAAGGAAACTCCTGAATCAAGCATAGGGACAAACTAATCTTCCTGGAGGATTTTTAATTAAACTAACTCGTATTTGCGTTGCATGGGATGGAAAATCTCCCATGGTTAATTCAACGACTAGAGAATTCTAACCGACGGGAACAGAAATTTTATCAACCAGCCTCCACTGGGATTCGAACCTGGGTTACCTCATTCGTATGTGAACGCTGTAGTCCCTGATCCACCTCGGCTCTTCATTCTAAACATGTGATCGGTCAAAATCTTTTTTTTTCCTTTCTATTAAATTAGTGAAATTTCTTATTTAATGTGCATTATATTTTTAAAACATCCACTCAACACATGCAGACGCTTACGAAGTAATGTTTTCAGCTTATTTATGTACTAATAATACTTATTTATTTACTTGTAAGTTATACCATTTTCCTTGTATTTCGTTCTTTAAATAGCTGGTGTGAAATTGAACATTAAACAATAACAAGCAATTGGAATGACCTCAAACGAAAATGCTCCAAAAATCCTTACAACAAATCCTCCTCCATGTCATCGTAGCCATTTGGGGATACTATGTATTTATGTATGAAAATGGAAAAGCAGTTTATCCTATGCATAGAGAAAGTGTTGGATTGACGTGGATTAAGTGCGGGGCTTCCACTTTTCCTAATGATTTATATGTTTATAATTAGTGGTCGCCGCGCGTTTTAAATGAATTATGATCTATTGATTTTGCTGCGCTCTTTCTGTAGTGGCGCATCTCGGCTTGTTCGAAGCCCGTTCAATTACAGTAATCTACAAGATAAATTATCGCCTAGTACACCTAGACCTAAACTGTAATTACACTGACATTCTCTCAGCCTCTAGTATTTTCCTTCTTTACGAACATCAAGCTGAATTAACTTTATTTATTTCCTGGATTTGAGACGGATTTTTTTAACCATCTCCCCTCCCTAGATTTTTTTTTCAACCCTTCATCGTCTTCCGTTACTTTAATTACTTTTAATTTTGCAAATCCATGTTTTAAATCTGGTCTCTTACCTTAGGGTGCTTTTTGAGCCACATGCTTAACGGAAAGGGATTTGAATAAGTGTCTTCCTCTTTTTAATCACCCGAAGAAAGTTTTGAAGGTATCGGGGAAAGGGATTCTTAAAAGGAAAAAAGAAAAAAAACATTTGTTAAATAAAAATGAAATGAACTAAAAAATGCTGCAGATTGCAGAAATTTTCGGTTGCATTAGCTTTCAGACATAAGATATCACCCGACTAAAAAAAAAATTAAGTGTTTTTTTTCGATATTTAAATGTTGTGTAAAATAACTTTATTTTGCTAATCGATTGTGATTAAAAAGCAAAATTCTTCGCGATTTCAAACTCGATGTCATATTAATCATTAATTTTTCATCAAATATTTTAAGTTTCAAATATTTTTGTTAAAGTTTCTAATTTCTATTGACCAATTATGTTTATTGTTTTCTGTTATAAAAGCATTAATTCAGCCAAATTAACTTTAACTTTTACAAGATAATTCCATTAAGTACGAAAAATTTTAATGATATATGTTAGAGTTTATTTAACTAATTTACTAGTGGATTAACTGAGTTTCTAATACATAATTTTGAGCTCTAACTATCGTGATATCATTGTTTATTTATTTCTTACAAAAGGAGTTTTATTTGTTTTTATTGAAAGCAAAGAAATAATAAAGCTAATTTACAATTATGAATTGTTATAGGGAATACTTTTATAAGAAACAAATTCCTAAGGTCATAGATTTGTGAATTTATTTATTCCTCCTCACTTTTTAAAATTTTATTTTGACATTCTATGTATATTATTTTACTTAAAATCCATGAACTTAAAATGTGTTAAATTTTTTATTGGATATTTATTTATACAAGTTGTATTCAGAAAAAAATATGCTAGTGAAGGTTGTCAGGGGAAAATAAAGTTGTATCGATTCGTTACGATGGTAATTTTTTTTTAAATTTATAATGTGTATCTATAATTAAAAGTAGACGTCCGGTAGTAAAGGTCCTGGGTTCATTCCTCGGGACGCACAAGGTTGTCTCAGTGGGTCTATAAAATGAGTACCAAGCATGCTTGGGGGCTAAACACTGGGGGTTCCGGCTGACCACCTAACCGGAACATTTGCTTCTGCATCCCAGAGCCGTAAGTCAAGAAAACATAGATGGACACAGTAGGCCTTGGCCCTCTATGAACTGTTGCGCAACTGAGTTTAGTTTATAATTAAAAGTAATGCTTGAATATTTACGTTAAATTACATTAAGTTGGAAATTTTGCTTTTAATATGTACTATGAAAAATTAATTCTACAGTAAAAATTCATAAAAACACGTCCTATTTGGTTTTAAGTCCATATTTTATTTGTAATGTATCAAAATTAGAAACTTATTTTGTTCGATTTTCTAAAGGAACTAGTTTTAAGCTTTAAAATAAAAACAATAATAATAATTTTTAAGCATGTAATAATTTTCAGTGAAACACTTGATTAAAAATGGTTCGGTTAAAAGCTTGATTGATATCCTATTGGAAAAATATATAAAATAAGTTTTAAATTTCAACTTGTTTGAAAGATTATTTTAAGTTATTAATTATATTAAAAATCTTTTTTTAGCTTGCTTTTTCTATTGTCTTATGCATATACAAAGTTTCCCAAAAGCCTTGTATAAAGTTTTTTTTTCAAACAATGAAAGGAATGAATAATACCCCCAAGCAATAGCAAGCATATAAATGTATGCGCAACTAAGCTCTATCATAATACAATTATCTATATGTGAATGAGTATTACAATAATATGAAAATTATTTATTAAAACCTTGTATTTGGGGTAATATGAAATATTCACGTAACTGGAAAAGAAAATTTATACTTGATAAATTTAAAATGATTCTTTCCCTTTAATATTCCTTGGTAAAACATCTTCTTCAATTACAGTAAGTAAGCCTAGTAGAAGTCTTAATATCACCCAATCCATTTCTGGTATTAAAACACATTTAAAAAGAAATTGCCTTCAGTAAAGAGTTGTTTAACCCTTACAATATCGACTTTCCAGTAAACACGAATTCTTTTAGCGTAAGAACTTATCCTACGGCAGAAAGAATCGACTTAAAGTGAAATAAATATTGACAAGTTTAAAATGCGATGTAAGAAAGCTGACGGGGAAAGATTCTTCATCTGGTACTCAATGATGCATGAAACAAGAAAAGCATCGCTTCTTCAAATTTAAACGACCCCGCGAGTTGAATTGTTATCCTATTGAGCAAATTTAATAGAAGGGATCTTAACATTTCTTCTTTTATTTTTATCCCTTTCTCTTTTTATTTATTTTGTTTGGTTTTTTGGTAGAGTAGGGGAGATTCAATTGCCACTATGACGGAATCTCAGCGGTTGGTCTTTTTTGCATCGTCGGATCTAAAGGATAGGGGATGTTCGTCAGAGAAAACGGAATAAAGAGGCTCCGTGGTTCTTAATGGGGTGTAAATATGGTGCAAATGAAATTGGTTATTGTTTCTCCTGAGGACGATTTTTCTTTTTTTCCTATTTAAAGAACATCATTTTTTTCTGTTTTACAATTTTTTTAGAAGATCAATAATCGTTTAGTTTTGATTTTTGTCGCTTTGAAATTATGCATTTGTATCTTTTTATATTCAGTTCTGATTAGTTTTAACAAATTAAGATTAAATAAATATTGACAGGTCTAGGTCTAATTATTTTGACCTAGGTTTAATAAATAGTTTGTAAACATGTAGTAACAACCGCTTTATTTTAAAATACATTATGTTATGATTTTATACTACACTAAAACATATTCTAAGAATTGACTTGCAAATGTTATTTAAATTATTATTCGGAATAAGAGCAAAATAATTAAGTGATATAATTATCATTTAATTATAATACTCTTATTCTGGTTTAATATTTAGTTTTACTTATGCCTGGAGCATTTTCACATTAACTTTAATTACTCTTATTTTATTAATTTAAATCAACCATCACTTTTGTTTGAAGTATAATACATAATATACATTTAATTTTATGGATAAAAATATATCGTAAAAAAGCTGTGTACTTAAGTTTATTTTTAAAACGTTATAAATATTAATTATTTATATTATTTTTACTAATAATGAAAATTTGAAAAATAATCTAATTTTAATAACGTGCATTTCATAAATTAACCTCAATGGTTTCTTTTGTTTCAAGTGCAGTGTATATTTTTCCTTTTAGGAACTTATAAATAGTAAAAATGTCGATATAATAGATACTAAAAATATTTTTCGTTAAATTGATTTTCACGATATTGTTAATTTGATTAGAAGCTTAATAATGATTTTTACGTTATTTTAACATAGCATTTCATAAACTTGATGGTGTAATTTCGTTAAAATTTTGATAACAAAAATTCGTTTTGTGAATTCCTTTTAAACATAAGAATTGTTGTTCTAGACTAAGGTCACTTTCCCTGCAGGTTCATTTATAAACCCTGAAATACCGCTTGCCTGCTTCACCCATGAGTGATCTTTTTCCCCGCGCACCGTTTTTTCTTTGACTTGTAAAGGTGGAAACCAGTTTACGCTGGGAAACCACGTCTCAGTAAAAGATTTAAACGTTGTTTATCTTTCAATAAAACTGCAATATTCATTTCTTTATTTTAGATTTTCCACTTTTTTTTTTAAATTTAAAAGCAGATGTCTGTTTAATTTTAATTGGTTTGCGTTATCTTTATTTTATTACTGCTTATTTACTAGAGCGAGCAAACTGCTCAAGTTTATGCATATAATTTAAAAAATATACACAAATCTTTCTAAAGATTCCTATAAAAATAGTTTTATACAGAAAATGTACGACTGTTTTCAAAGACAAATAATTTTGTCTCTTTCTTTTTTTATTATTATTAATTTTCTGTAATTGAAATAGCAATGTGCTGGTTGGAAAGTTATGCACTCTCCACTTTAAATTCCTTGAATAATGTAATTTTTTTTAAAAATATCTTTACTATTAATCGTTTTGACGAATATTTAATCTCAGTCATTATAGTTTAGTTACTTTAATAACAAAATTTGAGATAAATACATTCTTACAAACTGCACAACTAAATACTTAAAGGCTATAACCCTTGTCTCACTTTACCTAACGCGGTAAATTTCATTGCCAATTATGTTTCACCTAGGCAGCCACCGCAATTAAATTGATCCTTTCAACAAGACTAATTGATAATTTTGACTTGTTGACAAATGTAATAATTGTCTGTTTATGTGCTTTTAGGCCCTGGCGGCAGCCTGGAGGAAGGTCGAGGAGGTGGAGGAATGGACTCCTCGCAAATGCACAGTCTCTATGGTACCCACGGAAATAGGGCGAACAGTACCAGTAGTGGGAGCCCACCAGTGTCCACCCCAAGCTCCAGCGGATCTATGCTAGTGGTGCCTCAACCCATTAGCGCCGCTACCAAGGGTCCTGGAGCACCATCAGGGGTGGCCACCAATGGCACTGGCAGGAAGTACCAGTGCAAAATGTGCCCTCAGGTAAGTTTCCTTTTATATGGTCTTACCAAGTGACAAATCAACGCATAAAATTTAACTATTCAAGTAAAATGTGTTGATTGAACTTATTTGCTTGTATGTCTAATACATTTATTATATCGACTGTTTATCCTTTCCAAATGAACTGATGTCAAACTTTGCGAAGCTTTAAATTGTTATTCTGTCGGTATATTTATTTGATACTGATTTAAATTCACGCTAAAAATAGCTCGAATATTGTCGGTAACTGTTGATTTTCGTTACCGTTAAATTCATTAGTTAAAGGTTATATACACTAATTTATATAAGTCGAACGTTAAATGAAACGTATTGATTAATTTTTATTCAATACGATACTTTCGTTTCAAAACCTTTTGTATTTTACGTAATTGTTGTTTAAAAAGAAACTTCTTCAAAAGGATATTTTTACCTAAATGCTAATAAAACGCGATTTGCCCTCTGAACTTAGGCAAAAACTTCTTTTGTATGCATTGTCTTTCGATTTGTGAATTAAAAAAAATGGGCACTAAAAGAAGAAAAAAAAAGATATACTTTGTGGCAATTGAGACAAGAAGGGACAGCCACCTTTTCTATCTGAGTTGTTATCTTATTCTATCCCCCGGTGGTAGCGGACCTTTATTAAATTTAGCGGTCATAATATTGAGCTGTTCAATGCAGTCCGCGCTCTCTTGTTAATGTTCTCTTATTGCTGCTACAAGGGGATCGTATACCTTTTGAAAAATGTCTGAACTATTTTTTTTCTCAATACGTTGATTGGATGTGTCTAATATAGGCTTATTACTGATTGTTTAAACTTAGACGACTCTTGAAAATAGTATTATAACCCTTTCTTTTCCGTTTCAAATATAGCAAAAATATGTCATTGATTTTAAATAATAAAATGGTTAATATTATTGTTTAATAAGGCAAAAAAGGGTACCTAGGGTATAAATTAAAAGTTGCTCTATGTGTTTGCAGTCAGTCATATGATTAGTCCGACGTTTGATGGAATTTCTGATCTTCTGAAACTTAGAAAAAATTAATTTTCTAAACTTTATTATTATTTTATTCATCATTAATCATGATTTAGAGATAAAATTTAACAGTTTGTTGGACTGACAATGCACACATGTAGTAAAATAAATAAATAAATAAGTATGTAAGTAATGTAGTGTTTTCTTTTTGTGCTGAAAAGTTTCTCTTGCTGTTTTTATTTATTTTTTCATGATTTGAGTTTTTCCTGCTCTCATGCCTGAATAGTAGTTGTTCATAAAAATAAAAGCACAAAATCGCCCTAATCATAGCAGATGTCTTATTTAAAAATTTTAAGGAACCACCATTTCTCTGGTATCTTTTGATAAATACACGCAATGACAAATTCGCTTTTCTGTGCGCTATCATTAAACATTGTTATGAAAATCCACATGGTTAGAACTGGCCACTTGGGGGTTACGATGGAATCTCATGAGTTCATTCTCAGTGATGAGACAAGTGTCTTCGGATTTCTACAATAAATTTGATGTCGTTCCCTGATTCCATGCATAGTGATGCTCCAAAATCGTTGTTCAACGAAGTCATGTTTCCTGTATGACGTCACTCGAAAATCACCATGGCAACACCCCACTCCCTTGACTATGCAATACATGGTCTTCCCTGAACACTATGGACAGTAGTCATCCCCTTAACAAAAAACAAAAAAAAAAAAAAAAAATGCTATGCTCCCCCATTTACCATCAGGAAAAGTTCTTTTCTTCAGCTGTGCCCATGGCTCTTCTGTCCTGATTGCATATATTGGACACATTTCTGTAGTTCCATTTGTGTTACAATTCCTCTGGATGATATTTTGTTGAGATTTACAATAAACCGGGTGGAAACTTTATCATTCTGTTAAATCCATTCTTTTTGGTACATTTATTTCAACGGTCTTTTTTGTAATACTGTAAATTTTTCTTTTGCCAAATGAGTTCATGAAATATTCAACACTCAATTTATTGATTCCGTTTTTTCAGGTTTTGTATCCAATGTATTCACCTGAATAATTTGTTGGTAAATTATTTGCTAAATTTTTTGAAGGAAACTCTACAGTCCTATTTTAGTGATTTTACTATCTAACCGAAATTTCATTTAAAAAAAAAAATCACCCTTTAAGAAGCAGAGGGGAAACTGTCATATTTATTTTAGAACAGTAATTCTTTAAAAAAATCACTCATTAAAGTCTAAAATTTCGATGAAGTTCGTATTAAGAAACATATTATTTTATGCCAATTTCAGTCAATTAAGAACTTTCCTTAAATTTTCTAATTACAAAATAAAATCGCAGCAAATCTTCGTAACAATTTTCCAAATTTCAATTTTCAAAATTCTAAATTTTCCAAAATTGACATTCTATCTTACGCTTCATGATGAATCTCTTTACCTTTAATAGTGCAACGCATTTATTTTATAAATTTAATACCCAATCCCAGTTTCCCCAGCCTCATGTTATATTTCATATAAACGAAATTCGACTTTAACGTTATTATAAAAACAGGATTGGCAACGAGTTAATGTAAAATACTCCAAGATTATTTACTGCTTCTTTTAAAATTATTTTAAAAATCTCATTGAATATTTTCTCTTTGATCTTTTATGTAGATTTCAAATAGAAAACTTAGGGTTACATTTTCCTAACAAAATCAACAGTGAGGCTTTCGAAATTTTTCTGAAATTCATCTTTTAAAGTTTCGTTTTAACAACATTCCCACGAAACGGTAACTCACAAGTTTTTTTTTCCCAAAGAGGGTTTTTCTGTTTTCTGAATCACTGCGACCATAAAAAATATATCCACTTGTTCAATTTTGTTTAATTTCGCTACTGATTTCCTTTTAAACTATTCAATTGCTTTTCGTTTACTTATGAAGTGAGAGGGCAAAATAGCCTCAAGCTAAATTCTTCTACAAACTTAAAAAATATCCTTTTTCTAAGAATAGATAATACCAGTTTTTTTCCCCCAAAGTCGTTTATTGAAAAAAATTTTTTTCTTTCCATTTTGCTTCCCACATCTTTTAATCTTTAAGGATAACTCTTGAAAGACGATGTTGTAAGACAATTACAGAAGAAGAAATTTTTCATAGCATTTCCTTTAAGTCTTCGTAGACAGTTTAAAAATACCGACTTCATGCATCATTATTGTATATGTTTATGAAATAAATGATACAAATAACATAAAGAAAAAAAATCAAGAAAATCCTAAAATGCATTTAGCAACGTCTTTTGCATAGGTTAAAAAAATAAAACTTTTTTTTTTTTTGCATTTTTCAAATGGGTATTACCTTTTTTTTCCCAACGCTTTTGACGTTTATTTTTTATTTATTTTTTTTTCAAATAGGCACAAATATATTTGTTTTATAAATTTTACTTCATATTTTTGAGTGATAAATTTTTTTTTTTTTTTGAAAATACAAGAAAAACTCGGCACCATTTTGTTTTAGTCATTTTTACATATATTTATTACTTTTCTACACAATAATAATTTCCTATGTTTTTATTATTTGCATTTATATATTCCGACAACAAGCTAATAATTGCGAAAACACAAACAAACTTAGTTATGATATCACATTTTACTACATTTGCATTAATGCTATTGACTACAGTTTCTAATTTTTTCATGATTGTTGATTCCGCTTTAAAATCATACATTTCCTATTCCGGATTTTATTGTTACTTAACGTTATTATTTTTTAATTTGTAATAGATTTACTTTTAAATGATACATTTGAAAAAGCAATTTTTATCCGGAATAAAATATTTTAAACAGATGACTGCAAAATTCATTTAAATTACTTAACTTCGTATGTCATAAATATTTCATTTCTTATTTAAATAAGAATTATTAAGAGCGGCGCAAAAGTAATTAACATATCAATAAACAATGTATTCTAATTATGCTTATGTGTGATTCCCACTACACTAACTTTTAAGTCTAAAGGAATTTGTGTTTTATTCAATGTTTAACTTCAATTTTATTCTTAAATTATGAGTAATTATGTTAATGAATGGAATATACGATTTAGTGGGAAAATTTTACTTTTTCGTGGTGCTTTACTTTTTTAAGAACGGCAGAGGAACAAACTTTGTTAAAATTGAATACTCTTCGCAATAAATGTATTTATGTTCGAAAATTATAGTGAAAAGAACTGAATGAAGACAAAAAACAAATTGAAATAATGAAGGAGTTAAATCAACACTTTTTAATAGAAATCCTTATTTACACGATTATGTTGCGTGTTTCATTAGAATAGCATCAAAAGCAAATATTTGATTAAAAATACAAAAATTATTATTTTCCTTTTAAAATTATTAAAAATCAATAAATATTTCAATTTATGCATTAACTTAGTGCATATGTTTCCTATCATAAATTAAACAAAATTCTTTGAAGTTTTAAGATTGAAAAAAAATTTACTTTGCAGGTATCTTAATACTATTATCAAAATTAAATAAAATCATCCATGACATTACATTTTTTTTATTATTATAAAATTTAAAAATAAATTAAATTTATACATGGAATTTCTAATTACAAAACTTTTTAAATAATTGAAGTTATACATTAAAATGAATGTAATTAAATTTTTCTTTTTTAAGATAAAGAAAAATATTTCATAAAAATTGAAACCCACTCATATTGAATATACTTCCAGTCAAATGTCAATAGTAATTAATAATTAACTTTTCTTTTTTATAAGAAAAGACAAATAGTCCAACTCTTTATATACCAATGCAAACCTAACGCTGTATAACGTTTAAAAGGCTACCAACCATATATCAATACTAATTTATAAATTTATGCGCTTTAATAAAAGCATCAATCACATTACACTTTCTCCATCGTTATAAAATCAAAAAGAGAATTAAAAACTTAATGACGTTGGTAAAGCAAAAAAAAACTGTTTCTAAATTAAGAATAAAAAAAAGAGCTGCGAAAAGATGGAAAAAAAATGACTTGAAGTTGATGTAAGAAAATAGCTTGAAGCACAAAGTGTCACTGGTTCTAGTTACCCTCCTTTGCATAAACGCCAGAATATCATTAGACTCGTTCTCTAATAACATCGCCTGTTCTTTTAAGAAAGAGGCGATTTTTTAAAGTAGCGGTGGTCGCCAGCAAACAAAAGGTTCGGTCATAGCTTAGCTCAAACTAATCATACATAATCACGGGTCCTTGTCAGGACTTTGAATGTTAAGAGTTCACACCATTTATTTAATGATGATGTCTATATCGAAAATGCACTTAACTCAGTGAGCGTTACTTATTCGTTTGCAAAGCAACCTTCTCAACATAACTGCTTCATCAAACATTATTCTTTCTTTTATTGATCACTTTTTGTCTCCTTTTTTTCCAAAGGGATTATCTGAAAATTATCGACTTTTAATTGGCAGTATGAAAAATGCGGTTTAGTCATATCTGTCTTTTTTTTAAAGTGTATCTTAATCCACTACATTTTTATAAAGATTTAAAAGGGTTTTTTTTTAATTAAATTCTCCAAAATTTAAAGTTTTATCAGTAGTTTTGATAAGAAAATGGTTTTTATACCATTTATTTCTATTCTTACGAAAAAAAATCATTCTTATTTAGGAACTGTTTCACTTTTGCGATCACTTTAATTCTGGCAAAATTTTTATAAAAAATTTTTCCCTCATTTCAAGTTTGCCATTAAATTTTTAGGAAGTAATATTTTGGCTATAAAGGATTCAGGTGCATTGTTTAGAGAATATCTGATTTTGTAACAGAACCTGAAGAATTTTCTGTCTGTAATACTATGTGAGACTTAGATTAAATTTCGATGATGTCTGAATAAGATTTGTTAAGCATTTCTCTGTTCTTGAAAATAAAAGTATATAACGATAGAGAATTTTTAAGTATTCAATATTGAATATTGAATGAAATAAAAATGCAGTTCTCGTGGATAAGTTGCACATAAAGGTAATCAAAGCAGCGTATTTAACCTCGAAAGTTGTGATAAGTTCGCATTACTTATTAGTATTCAATATTTTTTCAAAAATTGCCCTAATGAAAATTACTCTTTATGTAACTTTTAATAGTAGGTACTTTAGTGATTCAATTGAATAAATTATAAGCTTATTTAAAATTTATATTTACATTCAATCAATCCAATCTTTCTTGTTCCACTTGGTATCTAAGCTTAATGATCCATACTGCACCGAAACAAAAAGAGTACTTGATACTTGTAAGACGTAATTTCTCTTTTGAGTTTTTTAAAGTCATTTTTCAAGCATCACAAAATAGAAGTCATTTGCAGAAAGCTACTCAAAAAAAAGAAAAGAAAATTTGGAGCTTTCAATAGTTTTATTTGGTGTCAGAATGTGCTGTTAATCTTCGATGACGGGTAAATTTGATGACTTGCTTGTAATGTCGATGCATCATTTCCCGTTGCATAATAGATGCCTTCCCCTATTCTTAACATGCAAGTTCTTCAGCCCAACGGAATACGTAAACGTGGCGACATTTGAAAAGCAACAAAATAAAATATCATTCTTAAACAATAATTTATTTTCTAAACCAATAAACGTCTACTTGAGATGCTTGAAGAGTGATTCTTAAATTACCATTTCTGGAGTGAATGGTTTGGAAAAGGATATTGTGCGCCCTGATTAAGCCTATCGTTCGTCATGTCTCATTACTCTTTTGTCATCGTACTCGGTCTCTAGGTAGAGCGCTATCTTTTCAAGGGTCTGCTCTACCAAACTCGTTGTGGGCGCTAAGATAGCAAGTCCCTTAGCTGTATTGCTCCTAGAGCTTGCATTGTTGAGGGATTAATCCATCAATGGTTAACTTAAGTTGCTCTCTTACGATGTCTAACTTTTTTATCCTCACCTATTCTTATTTTTTTTCTTACTCTTTTCCTCGCTTTCCGTGTGCTAAAGCGAGTACCAGGCTTTTCTCTATTCTTCATCTTCCATCCTCTATTTTTTTTTTTTTTGTTCCAAGAGAACTGCTTGAAAGCTGTTTTGATAAGAACTACTTAATGTTGTTCCATCAACATTATGGTAAGCTTGAATTTCGTCGTCCCTATGGCATAAAACGCGTTTAACGCCTCCCTCTGCATTTCAAATTTAAGGAAAACTCTGCAATCTAGTTTCTACATTTAAAAAAATTTTAAGCCATTGTCTTGTGATTTACGGCAATGACCAACCACTTACTTAAGTGTAATTAAGTTTGTTAATCGTTTTAACTGGAAATGTTTTACAAAGCAGATTATAAAGTTTTAAATTCAGACAATTGTCAATTGCCAAGTTGTACGTATTTTTAAGATTTTTAATAACAAATGAGATGTTATTTTAAAAAAAAAAATAGTAGTATTGTTTTTATAACATTTAACTTCAAATTACTTTTACGTTGTTTAACACTAAAGCTTAGCTGTTTTAAATTTTATGAATGTTACTTCAAATGCTGCCATAGCTACCGATGTGACAAATATAACCTAGATATAGGCTCAAATGAGTTATTGAGAATGAAAATTAAGTTCAAAATTGCAGACAACTTTAGATACCCATAAATGTAGTAAATACAAAACATAGGTGTGTAAAAATAAACTTAAAGGTAAAATTTTGATTGTGTTGTACAATACAACAAAGCTTTTTGATAGTAGCTACAATGCAACAAAACAAAAAATAAAAATTGTTTGAACTTACTTCTTCAATAAGCGTTTTCCTTAATGCAAAAAAAAAAAAAAAAATAAATAAATAAAAAAAAAAATAAAAAACTCACTGTTTTAAAATATTTATTGGGAAGTATATAAGAAAGAAATTTGGAAAAATAATTATTATGAATTCTCTTATAATATTGGAACTGATACTGATATAAACAGCATTAAAACAGCAACAAGATCTAAAGATTTTAATTTTATGTTCACCTGAACTAACATCCTAATTTTGTGTTGTAATATGTATGTAACAAATGTGCCCTATTTGTTAATAAATAAAGTATGTTTGTGAATTTGATGCAGTAAAGCAAATCAAACAAAATAAATAAATCGTATTAGCAATCAATTCGTGATTTCTTAATTTCCTTAAAAAATTTCGATTTTGATTGTATCGTTATAAATTTTGTAGTTTATACTTAATATAAATGTAAGAACATATTTTTAAAATTTATTATTATACAAGAGAAGCAAATTTGCATTGATTCGTTCTGCAGCGTTTTAAAACAACGAACAAAACCAAACGGCAGCTATTTGTTACTTAAATAGCCAAGGATTAAAATTGACTAGTTCAAATAAAAATAACATGACAATTTTACTTTGAAGAAAAGTGTCAGGAAAATATCTGTTATTACAAACCTTAACCTAACTTAAAGTGGTTGTTAATTTCATCATTCATCTTTTCTCTTTCTCTTGACTTGAAAATGTGTAAACACTTTTTAATTTTTCTTTGAAATGAAGTTATAAAGAGCAGACGAAATAATCGCTGGGACTTGAAATATTTTTAAATCCCTCTGGAGGAGAATTTTCTGTCCCTTTAGGGAGGAAGTGGCGTAAAGAATAAACGGTAAATCCCCCTCCCCCGTGTACATATCATATTACGAGGGGCGCGATTTATAACTTGTTTTTTAATGGATAATTTTTTCATAAAATCTATTAGCTAGAGAAGTAAGAAAAAAATTGCCAAAAGAAAACTGTAAGAGAGGGAATAACCAAAAGGAAAAACAATAACATATTATGTATAAAAGGAAATAAAAAAACTATATTTTCTCCTAGTTTTTTGGGGAGAGGGGTGTGAGAAAAGAGAATAACAATTGAAAGCAAATTTTAAAAAAAATATTCGTAATCTTTTGCCTAAATAAATTTCGCTTTGTGTGCTGACATAATTAATCACTGTTCTTGTAATTACGAACATTTAAACTTTTTTTTTCAAAGGCTAATCATATTTTAATAACAAATAGACCCAGCGTAATAAAGAAAGTATGGAGGGTAGTAAGAAAATAAGATTTGTATCCCCATATACAGTTAGGGGAGCTTGAAAAAATGCCCAGGCTAATAATAAAACAAAAGCTTCCGTTCAAAAGCAAAAGCTCGTGTTGGAAATATTAATCTGCCTCTGACTAATTGATATTAGCGCCGACTGAAGTTATTGCCTTCAGGGCGTAGGCAAATTATAATTTACACCAGCGTCTTTACTCTCTCTTCACACTATACCAATAATAGGATGAACTTGCTTAGTATAAAAAAAAAAGTGGGAGGGGATAAAAAAAAATAAAATTCGCAAATAACACTAAAGTAATTAGTTGGGGTCTAGCGAAAGAACAGTGGCGCAGCATTCTCTAAAAAGTTAAACTTGATGCAATAAAGGTGAAAGAAAATAAGTCTGTAATGGGTATCAGTTGAACAAATAACGCGTCCGGAATTTTAAATTTATTTTATTTTAGGTGAAATAATGCAATAATGCTTCTTTTATTTTTATAAACTTTTTTTTTCTGAATAATTCATCTTAAATTTTTTTTTTTTTTTTGCTTTTTTTACATAGATCATAAAAAAAACTAGTATTAATTCTGAACCAAAAATTTTTCTACACCTTCGGTGTTAACTTAAGGGAATTCCTCTGAAAAAAAGCCGGATATAATAAAGCTTAACTTCGACGCCTATTTTATTAATGGATAATTAAAACTGATCAAGCTTCATGTTAAATAAAGTATTAAAAAAATTATCTATACATAAATATAGATTATTTTTTTTTTTTATTAATTTTTCTTATTTTTAATTTTAAACTATTGTTTTTAGATTTAGTACATTTTGAGTTACACGTTTTTGGGCTACAATAATATGGAAGCAATCTCTACAGCTTTTATAATAACAATTTTTTTAATAAAAGTGTATAATGTATAATTAAATTAAATCCTTTGGGACGGAAGCGACATTTTTAAATAGCTTGAGCGAGTAATTTTGATGAATAATATAACTTTCAATGTCGGCAATAAAATGTTTCTATGTATTGCATTGTTATCTACTTTTAATTTCAAAAACTTACATAGGTGGAAAAAATACTGGGGTGCAATTTTCTGTAAAACTTACATAGGAAAAAGAGTGGTTTATTACTATTTTTCCCCTAACCCTTCAATTATTCTTCAACATTAGAAAACAGATGCTTTGCGATTTCAAATTATTCGATTTCCAAATTAATCTATATTGCATTTTCTCATTCAAAAATTTTCAGTAATTTCTACCGGGTGTAAATATTTGGTTAAAAATACATTACTGATATTTTCCCCAATTTTAAGACGAAAATATTTATTTTTCCCATAATTCATCAATACTATTGATTCTAGAGAATTGTTTAAGTAATAAGAAAGCATTGAGTTCGCTAGATGCATGAAATAAAAATGAGTTTGTTATGTATCCTAAATAAAATGAATTAAATTAATTTATCTTATGTGTAAGTATACTTTATCTGTATTAAAGTGTCATTTTTTTTATTATATTCAGATTTGTAAAAATGGATAAATTAAATGACCAGTTTTCTAAAATCTGCTGTATTTGTCTGAGTTACTTTTCTTATTTTTCATTTAAAATTTTACTAGGAATTCTAAAAGATTTGCAGTGGTTTATTTTTATGCACGTATTCTTCGTAAATTCGAATAATTGGTGTTGTTAGGAGAAAATCTGGAGCACGTGGGAATTCTGATGAAAAAGCTTCTCCTTTTCTCGAAATTATTTTCTTTTCTTTTCGAATCTCTCTTTATTTGAAAAAGAGATAAGTACTTGTGGCGGCCTCTATTGGTATTAAGAAACATAATTTTTTAATCCTTAGAATCGGAAAAATATCTTTAGTAATTTCATTTTATCCTTATTCTAATTCTACTGAATAAAATACATATTTACTAAAATATTTTTTAAATTCTGTATGTAACTTTTAAATACGTGTATCACTCATTTGCTATATCAATTTAAATTGTAACTAAATTAAAATTTGATTATAATATAAATTTTATCATAAACATGATTCGATCTATATATATTATATTATAAATAGATCGGAACACGTTATTATGTGTATAATACTGTGTGTATATATTTTTTTAATATATGACTATAAAAAACAGATTTTGCTACCATATATTATGAATAAACCGATTTATATGTTTTTAACATGATATTTTGCGTATGATGTGTTTTGCTGTCTATTTTAGTGTCCCTGTGTCTTTTAATTCTGTTTCTCCCTTTCCTTTCTTCTTTCTTCCTGCCGTGCACCGGATTGAAGGAATTTCGTGGCCCAGTGCTTCAGGAGTGTGTACCCCTCCAGGCATTACTGTGGCCACGCGAGGCCAATCCGGTTCACGCTCATTGCCACAGCCACACCATGCCCTGTGAGGCCACCTCCAAAGTGTTTAGCTGCTGCCTGCCTTGGCCAACAAAATTCGTGACTTAAAATTGAGCCCATAATATTAAAAATTAAAATATATTTTGCTTAAATTATTAATCTTGGCGGCCTGTCATGCCGTTTCAAATTTATTCAAATTTTTAAAGAAAAAAAAATATTTCGATTTTGCCTTTACATGGTGTGGTAGGCCAGTTTTCCAAAATAAATGATAATTTCTTCAGAAAAGAAAAAAATCACGAAACGTGACTGATCCCTCTCTACTCTTTCCAGATCTTTGGGTCCAAGGCAGATTTGCAGCTACACACTCAAATCCACATGCGTGAGGCCAAACCGTACAAGTGCTCTCAATGCTCCAAGGCGTTCGCCAACTCCTCATACCTGTCTCAGCATACGCGTATCCACCTGGGTATCAAGCCATATCGATGCGAGATCTGCCAGAGGAAGTTCACTCAGCTGTCCCATCTTCAACAACATATCCGGACACATACGGGGGATAAGCCTTACAAGTGTCGGGCTCCTGGCTGCAACAAGGCCTTCTCGCAACTGTCCAATTTACAATCTCACTCTCGTTGTCACCAGACAGATAAACCTTACAAGTGCAACAGCTGCTACAAATGTTTCGCTGATGAAGCGGGTCTATTGGAGCACATCCCAAAGCACAAAGAGTCTAAACATCTCAAAACACATATTTGTCAATTTTGTGGGAAGTCATATACGCAGGAAACTTATCTTGCCAAGCACATGCAGAAGCATGCTGACCGTCTTGAAAAACGTCCGTTGCCACCTTTAACCAACAATAACAACCTCAATATACCTTCCAATCAATCACTTCGTGGGCCAGCGCCCACGGACAATTATTGGACAAAAACTGCCTCCTCGGTATCTTCCGAAACTCATCATGGAATGGGAGATCCTTCTTCAATGGGATCACCCATGTCTCCACCTTCTCATCATCTGCATCCGCATGTCTCAGAAACATGTCTTCAGAATAGCATGAATGACCATCATGCGAGACTCCATATGGATCCTCGCCATCAACAACAGCAACAACAACAACAGCAGCAGATGGTGGCAAATAGTGCCAATCATACAAACGGCAGGGACCACGATTTAGGCTCGCATTTAGGTCAAAACCAATATGATACTTCATCTATGACTCAAGGTCATCATCCACCCACAAGTAAGAACACTTCAGCATTCACTCCCATTCAGTCGGGAATGTTGCCTATTTCTTCAGGACCTCAGCTGTCCATGCCGTCAGCAACACGTACCTCATATTTCCCTTATGAACCCATTAATTTTCCAAAGAGCACAAACCCAATGGGATCAATGGAAGTTAAACAGAGCCATAGTTCTTTCCCCAATCAACTTATTTCTCTTCATCAAATTCGGAACTATGCATCAATGCCAACAATGAGTGGAGGAGAGCATCCAATAACGATGAAAGATAAAAGTCAACAACAATGAAAAACATCAATAGTTCGAGAGGACTGAAATCTTCTTTCACGGGAAGAGCGTTCAAAGTTTGTCTTTTCTTATTCGTAAAATGTTGAATCTGTGAATTTGTTGTATACCATCCAAATACTAATTTACACCAATATCAGTGAACCTTTGAAAGCTCAATTCCTCATTTAAGTCTCGGACTGATGGACTCTTACCTCAGATTTCTTAATTCCCGGTGAATTTTTAGCGTTGTGTTTTACGACAATTTTACATTTTTATGCGATGTTTGCTGAAAGACGTCTCTATGTATATCACTCACATCAACGAGTCACAAGCTCTTGGAGATATATATATATATTACAAACATAATTCAGGTTTAATGAGTTTGAACGTGATGTTAACTTTGCATGCCAAGAAGCTTGAATATGAGGCAAAAGTTAGCCTTTCCACACTTCTTTTTACATAATTAACTTGATCAGATATAAAATGCTGACATTTTAAAATTTAAGTATTGGCAACTGTTTCTTTCCCTCACTCTCTCCATCTCGTGATGAGAAATCATTTGAAAAATTCAAAATATATATCATTGCCATCAAAACAAAAATATTTGTGATTTCGCACCTGTGATTCGGAGGGAAAGTCCATCAGACTCATAATGGTGCCTTGAATCTTAGAGAGTGCGTTCCAGTTTAGCCAATACTTAAACAGTTTATTCATTTCAGTCATTTTTAAATTTGTATCCGTTTATACTGTTAGCAAGTTTCTTATTAAGAGTATTGTCTTTAAGTTTCACTAAATTTGTTATCCAAACTCTCTTAAAAGAATAAGTGGGAATGCTAATTTTAATGTCTCTTGCAATAGTGAGATCTGTGTAGGACATTCTCTTTGTATCCTGTCTTATACCTCATCATATAGACATAGTATTATCATTCAAAACTTAACATTTTACTGTAAGTGCATCAATTCCAACATGCAAAAATATTTTTCATGGCTCAAATGTTTTAAGTAAAGTGTGGTATACAGTTTTCATCATGATTCAGTGCTAAATAAATTATTAATAACAAGAGAAATGCAACAGTTTGCACACGAGACAGTCTTTAACGAAAGAAATCATCAAAGTAATATCATAAAATATATGAAAAAATAAGGTTGTTTATTTCAATGTTTCAGAATAAATCGCTGGAAAACAATAATTTTCTTACTCTGACTGTTTTAAATACATTCATCAGTGATTTCTTTCGTTCAGGCTGCTTAACATCAGCTTCTTACGATTTTTTCTCAGTGGTGCTTATTCCATCAAATGTCATCAGGGATTTTTTTCAAAATATAAGCAAATTGTGAGAATGATAAAGAAAATCAAACTCAGTTCACGTGTTAAATCACGTCTGTATTCTTCGATGTCCAAATAACTATAATTTCTGGTAATCCAATCTACTATTTGCTCACACAAAAAAAATACAATTTTAAAGACTTCAGATGTTGTAGACTCGTTGATTTTCATTGCAACTAGTAGGTAATAGAGCTAGTTTGGGAAATTTTCTGAATACCTCAAATTTGTATGTTTTTCATCAGAAACAAAATGTTGCTTCATTTTGTTTCGTTCATCATCTGTATATTATTCTAGTGTATTATCTAAATCAATTAATCGTAATCGTTTATCTTTGATGTTAATTTTGTGAGTGTGGTGAAATATTGTTACTTGTTTATTACAGAACTGTTACTCTTAATCGTGTTTCTATTGAGATTTTTCATATTTCTACACGAGAGAATGTTTCTTTTCACTTGTTTTTTTTAAGGCATTTTTTTATCTGTGTCTGACTGAGCATTAAATATGTGGCATTGGATTCTTCTATTTATCTAAATTATGGCCAGTATTAAGGAAGATAAAATCTGGTTCTCGTAGCATAAATATAATTTTGATGGGCTAAACTTTACTTTAAAATGTCACAAATAAAGACGAACAAAGTTTTAACTTCCAGAAAAAAAAGATATATATGTATATATATAAATATCTATACATATATAAATAATATAAATATATAGCATTCTCTGATTGTGTACAAGCTAATATAAAAATATGGCACATTGAAGAATTAAGCCCCCAATGCCTGTGTGTATATGTATTTTGTGTGTGTATGTAATTATCAGAGCTGTAATAATAATTGTAATGTGTTTCGTGTTTCCAGGTAAAACCATTTTAGACAACATATGATTTTTTTTTACCATGTCAATTCACAACAGTTCAAATACCCAGTGTTTACAGTTTTAAATGAGTTATATTTTTGAAAGAAAATTGTTGACCATAGACAAGATTGATACTGTGATTTACGATATTTGAAATACAATTAAAATGGCTCGTGTCATTTTAAATATCATATTGTGCCCCCGAATATATTTGAACTGTTCTCTTTTAATTGAAACAACTTGTGAATTGATACATTCACTTTTAATGGATCTGTTCATCATATATTTGATATCATCAGAAATGTTTGTGTTTGAAATCTGTGTGACTTTTTTTTTCGTAGATATAAAAACACTTTCTGATACCAGAAACACTTTTATTAAAGTGTCGTATGCCCAAGGTGATATTTTAAATATAAACCCCTTAATACATTCCTGTAAAAATAGATTTTTTTGGAATATTTTCCTGTCCCTTATTGCAGTGGGAATTATTAAGTTTTGATTTTAGCCTTTAAAAGTCTGACGTGTTGTCTTTTTCACCCCCTTATTTCCATTTTTATTTTAAAAGAAGTAAATTCTCAGGAATATTATTTCAGTATAGAGGTTTTGTTTAATATCATTATAAATAAGTAGTAAATATTATCTCAAACATACTACAGTGCCTTGCTTTTAAAAGTTATCACTTTAAAGCCTATTTTCTCAATGCTTTTTATTTCTTTATAGCTATTAGTGAATTTCAAATAATTTCTTTTGAAGTCGTTTTGTTTAATTGTTTATAAAAGGCGTAGTCTTTTAATTGATCTCATAAACAAAGGGAGTTATATGAAACATCTCTTTTCATAAACCTTTTGAATAATACTTGACTCATTTAGGTTTTATTGTGTCATATCAATGGATTTAGTGACTTTATTATTATTTTTTTATTTATTAAAGAAGTTAGCTTTATGAGGCTTTTAGATTTAAGTTAATTGTTTATTAAATGCTTGTTAACGAGAAAACTCAGTAATTCTTGCAAAGAGGAATAAAGCTTTATTGCTATTCATTTATGAGAAATTATGTTCATAAATTGTACGTGTATTATTTCTGAAATTCAAAATCTATTATTCTAAATTGTACTGATCTGTTTTAGTTGAAACAAAAATTTCTTACTTTTCATATATTTTAATGCAATTAAAATCTCTCCCGTTATAGTTTTAATATAAATTAAATAATATTTAATATAAATAATAAAAAAAAATAAATATGTTCTGTTAAATGAATATGAATGTGATAGCTTGTTTAATTATTCTTCAATTGTTAGATTTTATTTCAATAAACTATCAGCTAAAAGGAATTTCTAAATTGGGATATTGGAAGTCATTCTTTTATATTAGATGCTAACGAGCAGATATCTATTCAGCTAAGATGTTAAGTCTTGTTAAACAAGTTTGACCTCTAAGCTAGGACTGTACTTAAGATTCAAGTACTCCATGCATATATACCCTCAAAAACCCCAATCCCTGTACTTGTATCTACAGTGTCAAACACTGTCTAAACAGAAGATGGATTAGGTATGGGCATTTAATGCCAATTTCCCCCTTCCTTGTATGATTGAATGACCATTGAATGACGTGAGTGATTTGTACATAGAATTTTCGTTGAAGCGGGCTTTCATCTGGATTGGATGTATTAGAAGGAATGCAAAATTGTTTGTTTCCTTTTTATAATAATTCCTTAAAAATTTTAGTTATGCCAATTAGCTTCTAACAAAATATTCAAGCTGCCATGTACCTCTCAAGGGAAACTCATAATCTGTTTACTCTTAATAAATTGCTTTTGAATAAAAAAAAATTACTATGTTATTTAAGGTATAAAATATTCAATTAGCTTAACAAATCTTTAATACCTATTTCGTAGCATGAAATATTGCGAATTGAATAAAAGAGCTTGTTTTTTTTTCTTCGAATGGCGCTATTTAACTCTTTTAATCTGCAATTCCCCTTCCGATTATCGAATAAAAAGTTAAAGGTTCATTAAAAAGTTTTAATCCTCGATTTCTTTGTTCGCGCTTTTAAACCTAAGAGCTTTTGAGAATTTTGCATCGGTATTAAGTACTCTTAATGCAAAGCTTCTCTAGTTCATTCGACTTGTTCTGAGAGCATTAAAAGTGAAGTTAAAATTGCTTTTTGAGAGTAAGTTATTTGCAGTTTATTCATTTTGGCCAATTAGTTGTAGCTTATCGTACCATAGTTAGATAAAAGTACCATTAGAATAATTAGTACCTTCAAAGTTGAAGAAGGCTGGATTTCAGATATTTTACAAAATAATAAGATTTTGAGGAAAAAATTTCCGCCTAAGAAGGAAAACTTTAAAAACATTTTAAGGAATATTTAATTCGATCATTTTTGTTACTGTTTAAACTTTGCATATCATCTATCAAAACGTTTTACCATGCGTAATAACAGGTTATTGAGGGAAGGCGACTTGCAACTACAAACTTCAAAATTACTGGGTACTGCCACCTTGTGACCAGATAAATTTTGAGAATAACCCATGCATTTTGCAACTATTTGGCCGCTTTAAAAGCATTCCAGAAGCTTTCTTACATCCCCAAATGCGACTATTAATTTCTTCTACATCACGATCCATCTCTCATAATTTTTTTTTTTTCTCAAATTCATTCCGTTGCGTTCAATCCAGCTCTTTTAATGCCTTTCGATAAAAATGAGTGTTACTTGACACCGTTTTAAGCTATATCGCTATTTTATTTTATCTATGCAAATTTTGGGGAGAGGTAATATAGTCAGCAGCACAATTTTTTACTTGGAAGAAAAAAAACTTTTTGTTTCCCCACCTCTTCTGTTAGATATGTAATTGATGCGAAGATGGGTTTGGTGTGAACATAACCCCTGTTTATAAAACAAGCGTTCAAAGATTGTCTTAGAAGAAGTTTAGTACAGTGGTGGGTGTGCGAAACGATTAATGCTTAAGGAAAATGTATTTGCTAAACGTGTTAGCAACCATCACGTTCATAATTACTATGCGTGACGAATAGTAAACTTAGCTAGCTATTATGATATAGGATATTAAACGATCTTAAGAAACGTGAGGTTTAAGGTAGAGTGAAACATTAACATTACGTTTCTAAAATATATCTCCCAAGAGATAATAAAGAGTATCCCTTAAAATTAAACTAGGATAGAAGGGGCCACCCCCAAAGTGAGTCCTCATAAATTTTAATTAAAAAATAAAATGATTTTTGAAAATGAATTGTAGGCAATGAAAAAAGATGGCGTCGTTAAAGTGATTTTAATCATCCTTTCCGTCTAGAAATGATTTTTCGTTAAGTAATATGAAAAGAAAAGGTGTTATTAGAAAGCCTTCTTCATTTTCTTTACTTTGATACTTGATCACAACTGGTTAGATGATAAGTGGTGTTCTCATTTTAAAAGGCGCTGTTTCAAAAAGTAAACAAGTTTACCCTGGGAAAAATCCATTGTAATGCAAATTCCACGTTTTCAGACTTTGAGAGTCATTATCTGAAACAAAAGTAGATTTTCTCTTCTCTTGTTACTGTGGCTTGCTTCTAATTTCGTGTTAGTTAGGGACCGAACCAGAGAAGATGTTCTTCATAAAAGGACTTTTCTATTTGGAGCAAATCGAGATGTACTAAGGGATGCGCACAGTCTTTTGTCTTCGTCTTTTCGAATGCAAATCTTTTGATTAATCTTGTCTGTGCAACAGATCACTTCGCTCAGACAACAATTAAATAATTAACTGCTTGTAAGACAGAGGGACATTGTTTCCGCCTTTAGGGAAATAATTTCTTTAGAATGAGTTTTTATAGTTTTCCCTCCAGAGATTCTGCTAAAAATCTGGCTTTTTCCACATTTATTTTGTAGTTAGATTTTCTCATTACTTTTCTTCTTTGTCTCAACTAAAACGAACGTTAAACTAACAAATAGTTTTGAACTTTTCAATTATCTAACGTCAACTTAGGGTTTCAGTTTAATTTTAAGGCAAAATAATTGTTTTACGCTGTTTAGGATTTATTTGAAAATTTTTACTTTCATGGAGTTAGATTGGGATTTATTTTTTTTTCATTCAGTGTTTTGAAATTTAAATTTAGTATATTTTACTTCTTAGTTCAACGATATTTTAATGAAATAATAAATGCATAAAACTGGTTGAAAAGTACAAACGTCACCGATATCAGGTTTTGAAATTTAATCTTAATCAAATATGCATGGCATTTATACACTTACGAAGTAACTCCACTACCCAGTTCTCAATAACAACTATAGTAACATTAAGATTCATTTTGAAGTTCTGTTTCCCTGTTAACTTAGAGAGGTACATGACAGTGAACTCTTTGTTAAAGCGGTACTATGTCAAAGCTTTTATTGACAATAAATAGCCACTTTATATGTGAGAAGCCAAAAGGGAACCTTCAATCTTGCTAACTTGTTAGCGAAACTGAAGAGATCAGTCAGAAATGGTTTTTCATTTTTGGAGCCATAAAAACCTGCTTATGTATGTTTAAACGTTTAAATACAATATTCGAAACAAGCATATTTTAGTAAATCCTCTTTAAAAAAACACCAGACGTAATATATGTAAAAAAATAAATAAATAAATATTAAAAATTATAAGATTAATCACCAGATTTTACCTCAAAACTTTTGAATCTAGAAAAAATCATCTTCTCCCAAATTTTATCCATGGCTTTTAATTATATTTTTTAAATATTTTAAACAAAATTTATGTAATTATCACAAGTTTAATAAAATAAAATAACAGAATTTAAATAATATTAACCAGAAATAAATTTTTTAAGCACCTTATTTTGTTATGTTTGACCATTTAATAACCATTGTAGAAATTGACAAAATTTCGATTTACTGTTACTTTTATTTTAAATTGCAGTTATTCAGATATTTCCTACAATATTAAAATTTTTAAAGACGATAACAAAATAAATAGTTTGCTAATATTTTATCCTCGAACAATGGAGAAATTCTAAGATTCAATATGAAAAAGAAGTATTATGAATTTTAAAAGAAATATTTCATTGTAGAACTGTAAAACATAATATATATGAAGAAAAAAAAAGAAATAACCTGCATAAAACAGTTAAGACATTTAAAAATATCAAAATAAATGTTGTTAGAAAAAAGTATAATTTAATGTTTTCCTCTATTTATTTCTCCCTGTAGTCTTAAAGAATAATATTGTTAGACGTTTTCACACATATTTAATAATTAACTCGTGTTTTGTTTCCTCTTCGTTGGTAACCTTAATTATTATTGCAGTATATGTTTGGTCTTTGTTGCACTTTTTAGACTTAATTAATGTTCTAAGGCAAATATGTTTGTGATATTCTAAAGCTTTGCCATACTTCAAGTGTAAAATGAGTTTAATATATTTGTTAATATATACATATATATATTAATTTAATCAACATGTATGACAAATCTTTGTTGATATATTTAAATATATTGAATTAAACCAAATAGAATTCCCCAAATCTGATTTTGTATTTTACATTAATATTCTCTATTTTACTTATTGCATCTTTTCAATAATCAAGTTGTTAAATTTATAAGTTTGAAATAACAATTTTTTTTTTGTTTTAACTGTATTTATGTACATGTACATATTTTTATCCCCAGCTTTAAACCAAACTACCTATTTTTTATTTGCTCAATGATATTTCTGTTTTTGTCTCCTGCATTTTTGTACATGTGAATATTCTACAACTAGTTTTTCTTTCGATGTGATTATTAATACACATATTATTTGTACGCTGTCATATAATATATTCGTACATATGTGCGCATATATTAAATTGACATTTTTACGCAACTGCATGTTTGTCTGCGTAAATAATGTAATATTTACTGTGTTTTATTAATTCTAGAATTTTTACACTAAATTATTCGACCGTAAATGTCCAAATAGAAAACAAAAACAATATTTTAAAAGCAATTCCTTTAAGTTCGTGTGCTATTTTCGGTAAGTAATTTATGAATTAAACTCGTACAAACAACATGGCAGGAATTTGTGACATGTAAAAAGTCCAGTTTGTTAAAACATGTTAATCATCAGCTTTAAGTAGTTTTTGTCATAGATATTTGCACTAGCAATAATGTTGATATTTTATATTAGTGTTTGTGAGTTTCATTATTGGAAGTTTTTGAAAGGAAAGCAATTAATAGGCAGAACAGGAAGAAACATGTTTTGGGGACACTGTGATAATCAGCTTGTTAGTTTAGCTTATCATTTCGTCGTCTATATGAAATGTTTCGATTCATACACGTGTGAACGGCGAACCAAATCATGTGAAATGTGTTTTATAAATGTATAATATTTTTTTTTTTGGTGATGTGTACATGTTAGTACGTTGTTGCTGCATTTGCGCTGTTTTGCGTCATATTTCAAACATTTTATCTCCATAAATACTCAGCTTATATTCCCTTATTACCCATTAACGACTTAATGTTTTTAAAAACATAATAACAGTAGAGGTATTTCGCAAAACTTCCACGGAGTCTTTTAGATTATTTTTTTCTGAAAATCATAAAAAATACAACTCAGGCAGATCAACCTCAATTGTATATGCAATAAATAAAGAAAAGTTTTTACAACATCAGAACCTCAATTATCCTGTTGTAAGCAATCAATTTATTTCCTGCATCTGGCGACAAATAGTTGTCGAATCAACCTCAGTTTTATTTGCCATAAATAAAATATTCAGAGATGTATTTTAAGATGTATCATAACCTCAAGCATCCGGGTGTTAACAGTCATTTAAATTCCATACATTTGGTGAAAAGGGCAGATAAGGCAACCTCAAATTTATATACAATAAATAAAATATTCAAGCAAAGTTCTTACAACAATAGAACCTCAAGCATCCTGTTGTTAGCAATCATTTTATTTCCTACATCTGGTGACAAAATGTAGGAATCACGGTAAATTTCTCTCTTGTCAGGGAAGATTGTGATACATAATTAGTTTCATTAATAATCCATGTGATAGACTTAAAAATGATGGATACACCCTGCAATATAGTTCATTTTTATAAGATTTTAGTAGTTTATTACTTATCCAAATTTATGTTGGCTGTGCTTCAGTCTATTGATTTGTTATTACAGTCAATACGAAGTCAAATTATATTTAAATGTTACTGTTAGAATAAATTATAATGTTAGAAACATTTTGTTAGAAACCTTGTGATTCATAATTTAAAATGATTCCATATTGATTACTTCTAAAACTTTCTCAATCGTGGCCAGTGCAATCTGTTAGTCAATCAGTTGAAGTATATTATTCGTTAAAATTAGCAACTTTTAACTAAGTAATTTTCTGATTTTTCTTTGAAAATTTTAATATGCAGTGATTGTTCTTGTAAACATTTTACCGACGGAGAGAAATTTTTAAACTTGTACATAGCTAAAGAGTTTTAACCTGACTTCATGTATAGTTGAAATTGTCCGTGAAAAGTTGGAATGATGTGAAAGTGTATGGACAGAAAATATTTTAAAGTTGACAACCTGTTTATTTGCTTTTTCCATAATTTTTAAGGGTCGAGAGAAATTATAACTTCTTACCTCATTTCTGCCTTCTTGAAGTTAGAGAGAAAAATGCATTGTATGCAAAAAGAAGTAGGAACATTCTTCATTTGTATAGTTCTATTTTTAATTTAAGTTTGTATGACAAAACGAATGATGTTCAGGGAATACTTCATTGCTCAATTTATTCAAATATAATTTTTTTAGCTGCAAAGAATTTTTAGAAAATTTGTTTATTTTTTAAG
Source organism: Parasteatoda tepidariorum (assembly GCF_982258835.1). Classification (NCBI taxonomy): domain Eukaryota; kingdom Metazoa; phylum Arthropoda; class Arachnida; order Araneae; family Theridiidae; genus Parasteatoda; species Parasteatoda tepidariorum. Next base: position 65,122,055 of record NC_141765.1, read on the forward strand.
ATAAAACTATTTTGACTAGGTGGCTTTAAGATCTTTGATGTCAAAGTAGTTTTCACGATTATGCATTCCATATGGTACATTTAATCGTGGCAACGCTAATGTCCACCTCCTTGATCACCTCAATTAGTACTTACGAGAATTACCTCATTTGAGCGGTGCCATCGTGAAAATGTCAGTACCTCTTTGAATCTTGAACGTATGTAACAACTGTGATTGTCGAATTGCGTAGGACCCTTTCTGCTGAGTATTTATGGAGGATCATCCGCAACAATTTTTTTTTCTTTTCAATTGCGCGATCCAAACTGTGTTTAAAAGTATTTATCCAAAGCGCTGCGCTGGATCAATTAATTTGATCCATAGAAACAAACAAAATAATGAGCTATAGAGTGAATTTAAAAAAAAAAAATCCATTTTGCTCAGCGATGATCGTGATCTTATTGTTCTTAAATATTTAAAATTGATGAATGTATCACAGAAAGAAAAAAAATATATCTAAATGAATTTTGACACGAGTAGTTAAGCGATTTAATTTTATAAACTTGTACATAGATCATACCCATTGTAGTTTTGAACGTAGTACCCTTCTTTTGCCATGTGTAACCGCAGAACCTCGAAGCTTGAATTTTATGACATGAGAAGTTGTGATGTAAAGGTCTAAAAGCATTGAAGGTCTACTGCCAAAAAACCATTAATACGTAGAGTCCACATCTTATCAATTAAGCACTTGTATGTATATGTAAATACTATTATTATCAAACAAGTTGCAACTCACCAATATCTTTTCACTTATAACCGGGACCTCAGGCTGGGTTGCGTTCTAAATAAATAGTCCAGGAACATTAATTTACTTGATGTCTCTTTCCTATTGTTATATCACGTATTTTCATAGCATCAATTGATAAAGTTGCTGACATTTAATGCCAAACAAACCCCCAAACTCACGAGCTTCAATTAAAGATAAAGATTTGTAGATATCTTTCAATCTCTAATAGTCTGTAAAAAAAATCAACGGGAAAGAGACGTTAAGAGTTAATTGATATTTAAGTATTGATTTGATGGCTACAAATTGATGATATCAATATCATCTCTTTTCATATAACTTTAAAGTTAACAGGGCTTAGTGATGAGATATTGGAACAGCGATCAAATCAATATTTGCTTTTAATTTGATGCGTATCAACGAAATCATCTACCATGGTGATATTCAGGGAAATGTTATTCTTAAAAATTGTACCTGGCATTCACTTTAAAGTAAAATAAAGAAATTTAATTAACCTCAGTTTATCATTGCCTCTTATACAGCGCACATAACAAAATAAAACCTCATATGCCATTTTTTTAAAAGAAATAAAGCGTTTTATGAATCACATAGCGAGTTGCATAGAGTTTCCATACATCTTGCGCGATCTTTATCATTTCCAATTATCGATATATGGTGTTATTTGGTGTCTTCAATGTAATGCGAAATACTTTAAGTATTTTCAATAATATTAATTTTAAGGCATCGCTAATATATTGACCCTTTATCTCATTCTTTGTTTTAAAACATTATTTCTTGTATATTTTGTCTTAAATTTATGTTACTGACATTCTACAGATTATCACTTTATTGTCCATATCTTTACAATATGTATGTAGACGACTTGAAATAATTTGCATAATCAACTGTATTAATTCATTACCTTTTTATGAATTCTTGTACGAAAGGATAAATTTCAGTTTTCTCTCATTTCTGTATATCCATATACTTCTTTGTGAATAACCTTTGTTTATAATAAATAATTGGTTTGTTGCAACTCATTTTATTTAATTGAACATTTGTGATCTCATTCAACTGCTTTTCCAGAAACAAAAATTTTAATAATTTAATTATTCTTGTATAAACAAAGACACAAAAAGAATAAATAAATAAACTCGTTGTTGATCGCGCACCATGTGTTTGTAGTTCATGGTTTAGGTTCAACTTGTAGTCACTCAAGTGCCCCTTCCTTGTACAACATTGTCTTGTGCTATTTCAATAAAAATCACTTTAAGTCTTTATTTCAAGTGTCTTACGTGTATATGTTTCCGTAACATATTTAACCCACTTATGTGCGTAGTTAATTTTTTATAACGTGCCTAACATTTAAATATGCGAATATAGTACACAGAATAAATAAAAAAATAATTGCTATTCAACTGCATTTTAAAAACATTTGCTGTCACTCTAGTTGTGAGAGATTACAAACGATGGATTTGCTTATATATGTTTGGCACAAAATTTTGAACTAAGGTATTTTCTTAACTTTTTTAGCACGTATCAAACTTACATTTTCATATTCAAATCATATTTTCTCCATTTTGAAAATTATTCTAATTTTAAGTAACTAAAGAAACGAATTGATACAATTTAAAAAAACAAATATTAAAAAAACAAATATTAAAAACGATCACAGTTTTTAAATCAATTATTTTTCTTTCGCTATGAGAAAACTTTTTCAAACACTAAATTTTTCTTCAAGTTTATTTTTTTTATCCAAATCCTATTACATTTAAACATGTGTAGATATAAAATAGATTTATGTAACATCAATCTTTAATAATATTTGTGAAAATAAACTGTAGTAGTTTCAGTGCTTATTCAACAAAAAACCTTTAAAAGAAAGGAAAATTTTTAAAGCAAACCGCCAATTCAAAAAACTATAACTCATTGTATTTTACAAATTTTATTTTTAAACGAATCTTATTTTATGATCTGTTGGCATTTAAAATCACAAAATTTGTTTTTCGTAAAAAGATGAGGCAATAATTAAAATCTATATTTACTTATAAAATTCTAATTATTTATTTGTTATTAATAAATATTAGAATAATATCCTGTTGACAAGTGATGACTATTATTCGAATTCTTTCCTTAATATTCCATTCATTTAAAATTACAAAAGAAAAAAATATTTTTATTTTCCCATACAAGCTTATCATGTCTACCAAATTGTATCTTTCTGTAAATGAAGAAATCAAGATTTTTCTGCTGCCTTTGCAAAGGATGGCTGTCCCCTCTTGTTTATATTCATCGATCGCTAATCTGCAAGAGTGACCAATGGCGACCCATCCTCAAATAGCTAATCATATGCACCCGCACGGTTGCATGTACGTTAGATTTAGAGTGATTCTGTCACTGGAGAAAACAAAATTCTTGAAGCTCTTCTTTATTGTCTTTAATTTCCGTGAATCAAGTTTGTTCAAAATCCTTTATAGTACAATCAAATAAAATTCAATTCATAAAGGTAACTTATGTAAAATAAAAACATTTTGCAGCTTTTTATTGATATTAAAAGCATATTAAGATGTTAATATAAATTTGTGTGATCATTTTTCATTTAAATAAGAAATACAATGATTTTCAGAAGTAAAGATGCATGTTTTTAAGCATACTGTCTCATAATTTTAACAAAAATAATGTTACAATCATGCATTGATAATATAAAATAGTGTTCATTTGTAAATATTTATCCAAATCAGGTACTTGTAATTGTTTAAGCGTTTGATTCGGCTTCTTTTGGTTGCAGTACCTGTTTTATTTGTCTTTTAAAAGAAATTTTTTTTTCTTGCACGTGAGAATTTGAAAATTAGACGGATATGGCTATTATTAAGTCTATTATGATAATTTTGTTTCTCATTTACGTCATAAATTAAGTAATTACCCAAAGTTTGAAACACATTTAATTATTTTGTTAGTTACTATAAATACCAATAATTAGTTATATACCGTGTCAACAAATTAAACTAAATATAAAGCTTTCTGAATATTTAAGACTTAATTATAGTAGTACTTTATAAATGTGTAGTAGTTTTGAAAGAATGTTATAAAATATAGTGATTTGCCTAATTAAAAATCCACACATATGAGATAAAAATTTCTTTATCATTTAAAAGTCTTCTCAGGTGTGATTATTTTGTCTCTCAATAAAATCGTGATTTAATTAGAGATTAATAGAGTATTACAATTGCAGTTTGTGAGAATTTTGTTTTTAAAAAATCTTTTGTTTAGTCAAATTGTTGAAAAATATGCTAACAAATAGTTATCGGTATTCATATTATTATTTGTGCAAGCTTGTGAGTACCTAGCTTTTTTTTATATCCGTCGTTGAACAGAAGACTCAATTTTTGGGTTTTCGACTACTAATGTTCAAATCCGTAGCCTTGTAATTTTGAACCTTTCCAGAAGACAAGGAAACGCCTGGATCAGTACCTCCAGAGGTATTGATTTGTTATGGGAGCATGGAAGACTTTGCGATTCGACAGATTTTACGTGCATCAGTCACCATTTACTACAAGGGGAGTCTTTGGACTGCGGGGATCGAACCCACAAACTCTTGGACATTGGCCCAGCGCCCTACAGACCAGGCTATCCCGGCCTTAGTATCTAGCTTTTAAAATAATCTTTGGTATCAACTAGTAAAAAATATTAGTTACTAATACTATTTTTTAGTAATTGAAAAAGATACAATTGTTATTTGCCCTAAATACAAATTATTGTTATGCATGTGTCAAATACAACTTATTGTTTCTGCCATTTGAAAGGCTTTGACTGCCATATTAGTTTTCCATTTAAATAGATTTAAGTATTTTAAAAATTCTCACGAATATGACATTTTAATTGCTACTATTGACTGCTTATTGACAATATATAAATAATATATGTTTTAGTATTTGGCTATAGTAATACATTGAATCAGTACATATTTATTGCTATAGTTTAGTATTAGTTGAATTAATATATCACATGAACCTCTCAAATTAATCAGTGTCTTATTTGCCGATTAATATTTTTCTTTAAAAAAATAAAACAATAACAGTATAATAAAACAGTGTCTTGTTATCCATGCAATATTAAAAATTACATAATATAGTATAGTAAAGCATTCCTGTCAGTATTATTTCTATAAGTGGTAGCACCTATTTCCATATCATTTAGGAATTTATTTATTGAAAGAATTCTTGACTAAAGATTGGAATGGATAACATAGTAGTCTTTTAAAAATTCTTACGAATATGACATTTTAATTGCTACTATTGACTGCTTATTGACAATACATAAATAATATAAGCTTTAGTATTTGGCTATAGTAATACATTGAATCAGTACATATTTATTGCTACAGTTAAGTGTTAGTTAAATTAATATGATAACACATGAACCTCTCAAATTAATCAATGTCTTAATTGCCGATTAATATTTTTCTTAAAAAAAATAAAACAATAACAGTATAATAAAACAGTGTCTTGCAATATTAAAAATTGCATAATATAGTATAGTATAATAAATAAAGCATTCCTGTCAGTATTATTTCTATAAGTGGTAGCACCTATTTCCATATCATTTAGGAATTTATTTATTGAAAGAAATCTTGACTAAAGATTAGAATAGAAGTTTGCAAAAAGTGAAGGAAAAAAGAGGCGGTTATAAAAAGAATGGGTTCAAATGACCAGTTCGTTTTCTTCTGGAGTGATTCTCTCCCCCTCATCAGGGCGCGCTAATCTCTCCTAATCACACTCGCGAAAAGGCTTTTTCCCGTTTTCTCCAAGAGAATTTCTCCAGTGGATCGGGAGGCAAAACCCTCTCGCTCTATTATGACGTGCTGAAGCGGTAAATATGGACATTAGCTATAAGTACCTGTGCTTCGTTTTTATTATAGTCCGTTTAAGATTAAAGTTGAAACTACTATTCAGGGAAAGGACGGAGATTTGTAAAGAAGAAAAATTAAAAAAAAGAAGAAAAATAAGAACACAAAAATGTGATAACAAAAAAAGAACCTTTTACTTCTTTTCCAATGTAACAGTTATCGGTGCAAAATTACCCCTCACACAAAAACTGAATCATTTGAATTTCTTAAATATTTTATGGAACCATTAACGAAAAAGAGATGTTAGCAAAAAATTCCGACAAATACTTCCATGATATTTGCTCGCAGAGTTTTCCTTGAGATCTAAATGACTACGCGCTTTATTTTGTTTTCTTGTTATAGACGCTTGTCTTCTAAGTTGAGGCTGTTTAACTTATGCTTTATAAACAATACATTATTTTATTCAATTTCCTCCGTTTATTTTTTCTCGGAGGCAAATTTCAGAGTTATAAAATCGAATTACCTCTTGTTATTCTGAATCTAACCATTCTGTGCCAATAAGTCAGTTGACAACTCCGAGTTGTTTGAAATTGCTTCTCCCTTCAAATTGTTATGGAACTTTTATTGAATTCGTGCCGGTGTGAAATGAATCTTTTATGTTATTTCGATTTATAACAATAAGATCAGCATTAATGTTGTTGTCTTTTTTAAATCTCTAACAAATATCAGAAAATATATTGCTATTACTGCTGTAAAATTTGATGTTAAAATCATATCTTTGTATCAGAGTAATATTCTTTTAAGTTTCTATTTTAAAAAGGAAAGGAAATAGATCTCTAAACAATTTGCAGAATTTGATAATGTTTACGAAATTACAATAATTGTTACAATAAGGAAGTAATTTTATTTTTACAAATGATTTATTGTGAAATAAGTGTGGTTTTCTCAATAATCTCTCAGTAAAATTTACTTTACTTAGATCTCCATTGATATTCACTACTTCATTATATTTCATAAATAAGAGAGTTCTTGAGTTTCTTAGAGTGCACATAATGCACAAAACTAGTCTTAAGACATTAATTAAAAGTAATACATTCATTCAAATTAATAGTACCTTTTTATTTAATATTTTATGAGATAATGATACCTGGATTATAAGTTTATTTTTGTTTTATGCGTAAAACCAGAATATTTTTCAATGGTATTACTTATAAATAAGAATAAAAAATAACAATAAAACTGCAAAAATACTGGTATCTTAAACGACTGTACATTTGTCTCCATGCCTCTTAAGAATTAAGATTAAAAATGTGATGATTACTCTGTGAATGTTCTTTTATCAACATTTCCTGTAAAAGTGTAGTTAAAATTTTGGCAATAAGTACTCACTTTTAAATTTCCTTAACTTTTGCCTTTCTATTTTCCTTTTAAATTTGTAGGTTTTTTTCTTTCCAACTCACTTTTGGCGAAGTACATTGTTTGAACCATACGAAAGAGGATGTCCTTAATATCCCACTAAAGAGGAGTCTAAACTATTTAATAAACTGTTTTAAAACATAATGGTAAAATTTAGTGTTTCATCGTATAGAATAGAAAGAGAGTTATTGTACGCTGGACTACATTTACCTCAGACTAGTGTAAGTATTCGCTACCCCTATAAATAAAATTCAGCATACAGTATAAGTAGATCGTACCGGTAATAACAGGTACTATGTGTTGTGAACCATAGCAGATTTTACAGTTGCTGAGTAATTTTTTTCATTCAATAATCAGAAGGGGAAAAAATGCGAAGTACTCACATTTAAAAACAAAATTAAACTGAATATATATCAAAATGTCAATCACTATTTGCAAAATGGCAATTTTTTGGTAAAATAACTTTTTACTAAGCCTATTAAAATCAAAAAAAAATTTGAGTTTCTTGTGTCGTTGACCAGTGTCAGAGTTGTCCCTTAAACCAGTTCAAGGTATGGGAAATAGATGCTTTTGGGCGCCGCATGGCACAAATTTAATTCTTTGTAGAACTTATCGCCCACAACATGGAATTTTTTTTATATTCATACTAAATGTATCAACTTATGAAAGATTTCAATAAAAAATTACTTGGTACTGTGTTTATGATTTACTTCATTAATTTTAGCAATTATAAGCTGCTTTAAAACTACTTTAAAACTTAATTAAAAATAAGTTTTCATTGCTTAACTATTCAACTTCAATAGACTAACAAATTTAAAAGACAAAATAAGCATTTTGCTAGGTGTAGAATCCTATACTCCAAGGTATGGAGGCTCTTAATACGGAACCATGATCCATATCTTAGACCAATTTTTCTTACTGTTCAAAATCTCCAGTGTATGATAGAATCAGTTCGCAAAAACTGCATTAACAGACTTAAGTATTGTATATATATCATAAATTTTTCAGTTTTTGAACCATTACATTTTGCACAGTAAATTTAAAAGTTGAAATATGTCCGAGGTACAACAAACACCCTCTGTTTATAAAGCTATGCATAAAATCGTTTAAAAACTCCATTTTATATTGATTTCTCCTGAAGGCAGTGTCAATATCTGCAGAATTCTCCATCTAAAATTATGTCTTCTCTAAGCAATACGCACACACATATCCCTTAACTTTATCGGAATGGAAAATAGATTTGAAAAGTAATTAGCAATCGGCCCCGAAGTCTCCCAACTGAAAATGTTAAGAATGTAGGAAAGGGACTGAACTTTATTGATCGTATACCAGCTGACCAGTGCATGTTCAACTTAACTTGTGAGAAACGGTTGTGTCTTTCACATTTACCTGCTTCGAAGATATCGTAGGGACGCCCACATTTTCCATTTTCTTGACATTTGGAAGGTCCATTTCATGTCTTCTTTTACAGACTTCATTAAATGTAAATTCATGCGCTTATCTAAGTTTAAACGAGTTCCTTGTTTCACTATGCAAATACAAAATATAAAAAGTTTAAAATTCAACATAACGATATGATTTCTCTTCCCTGTAGGTATTATCCCAGTTGTATTATTAGCCATTATAATTAAATATGATTGGACTGATTATTGATAATCTGTTGCTTACGGGATTCTGTTGAATTAATGATCAATAATAACACATGATTTGGAATCTGATCTTTTATTTATTTATTTTTAAACTTATTTACAAAATGAAAACTTTTGTTCCATCACCTTAATGCTTCTTAAAAATCAGCTGAGCTCTTTTAAGAGCCATTAGCTGATTGAGTCGATAACGCTGTATCTTCATAAGTTGAACAGGCATAGAAAAATGCTTTGATTTCTTAAAACAAGAATACCAAACATAGCCAAAATTACTAATTTAAAATTCCATGTAGGAAACAAAACTTTTTAATTTTACTTTCTGAAGCAAAAAAATAAAATTAAAACCAAAACTTCCTATTTGTAAAGAGAAATACTATTTTGAAGAGACAGTTTGGAAAGACCCGCTTCATCTTGTCGAGTTGAAAAGTTGCCGTATAATTGGTCCCAGCATTATGATGCAGCAGTTTGCAAGTTCGCACCATTTTTATTAGCTGTTATTGTTAATTAAGAAACGCATTTAATTCGCGCCTTCTCCCCGTCGAGCATACACATACGTGCATGCATCCAGATCAATCGAAAGTTCTGGTAATTTACTTTGCTGTAGCCGCAACCGGAAAAAATTTAAAAAAAAAAAAAATCCATTGAATTTCTATAAGCGAGCTTTTTCTAGCGGCCCTGCTTTTTTTTTAACTACAAATTACGGTGTTTACCCTGCCTTTTATTGACGCAGGGCGAATTCACACAAAAAGAACAATATTTCGTATGACAAGATAATTAGTCGTATTTGAAGATGATCGAAAAAAATGATTTTGTTTGAATGGAAAAGTTTCTGCTTTGAACGCTGTCTAGATGAACCAAAAGAATATAATTAATTGCACTGTTCACAGCTAACTGTATTAGGTCGTTTTTTTTTTCTTCTTAAATGGAAGCATTTATTTATTTGTTTTCTTTTAATATAAATTAAGATTTAGTTATACATTTATAGACCAAGAAATTTAAAAGCTTCGCAAATGAGAAATGGATTGGTATTCATTTTGCGGGCGTGATTTTTTTTTCCTTCGGTTTTTCTTACAATCCTTTCGTTTAATTTAAAAATTTAATTAATTGGCTCGGTAAGAAAAAAAAAAGATTTATTTCTTATTGAAGCGTATCGAATAAAGCCTTGTCGAAGATCGAGTATCTTTTAAAATACGTATATTTGAATCACAAGTGTCGAAAAGAATTAAAATGCAGCTCCATTAGCAAATTAATTACATGAAGAGTAACATTTATTCCGGAGTGAATTAATCAGAAAAAATGCATTTTGATCGTCTCTATCTCGCCAACCTCTCTTAACAATAAAAACTATTTCTTGTTTGATTTCAATGTTCTGTAAAAAAAAATGCATGAACTGTTGATAATCTTTTAAATTATAATCCAAACCGGCAGTTAAAAGTACTTCTTTAATTAGGAATGAAATTTAATGCATGTATATTTCAACAAAAAAAAAGTTTTTCTTTAATATTCCCGTTCTTTATTTTCAGCTTTTATCACGATATTTGATACGACTTGTAGAAGTCCTTTATGAATCCAAAAAATATTTGGGGTTCATATTTTTGTTATTGTTAGTGTGGCTTTTTAGACTCGAACATGATACCTCTATACTTACCTTTCGTCGAAGCTAGAAAAAGAATTATTAATCCCGAGTTGAGTTTTTTGAGGATATTGTACTCCATAAATATTTAAAATCAACAAAATGCCTCTCTGAAAATGAGTTTTTTTTACCATGTAGCTATGAATAATTTTTTAAATCACCCTACAGCACTTTCTCGATAAAATAATTATTTATATTACTCTCTCTTTTAAACAATACACTTTAAAAAACATAAGGTTTAGAAGTGTCTGCCTTAATGTAATTGGACAGGCAAATTAAAATTAATTTTAATATTTTCTTGTTGTTTCTTAAAACTCATATGTGCTACCTCATATCTTGAGGTGTGCCATCTCATATTATTTCGATTAGTAGTTTTTATAAGCTAAAGACTTTTAGATAAAATGATATTAATTTTCATTCAGATTCTAATGGATCATGTTAAATATTTCAATAAAAAATATTTTGAAATGAAATCCTTTACATTATTTAAAGAATACATAAGATGGCAATAAATTGTCATTTTTAGAATGATTGGAATAGTCATACTTTTTTTAAATTGATTTTACTTTTAAGAAATGGTGGCATCATCTTACACAACTAATTGAAGCTTTAGTTGAGTTTTTTTCTTCTTTACTTTGAGTATTAAACAATTGTTTAATTTAATTTGGATAATGTACAAATAAAAGACAATGTAAATTTTATTAATGAAATTGTTTAAAAAAACAGTCTGTTTATGAGTATATATAAGAAGATTCGCCTTCTATGTATTTGAAAATGAATTTTGTTTTGATCGTAAATTTGATATAATCTTAAGTTTTTGTTATTTTTAAAAGTTTATTAACTTAAAAAATTAGAAACTGATATTTTTATATTTATTATTCGTTTTCTAACATATGATGACATTAAAGGTATCAATTTTATGTTTCATGGAAAAGATGTATTCGATTTTTCAAAAAAAAATACCTACTTTAAAAAGTGATTATTTTTCCTCCGAAAGTATTAAAAGTATATGAGTAATAAGAAAATACAAGAGTTTTATGGTAGAAAAATTTATGATAGAAACCTACTAAAACCAACTCGAACATTTTATGATAGAAACCTACTACATCCGTAGTTCCATTTAAATGTTTCGAAACTAAAGCCCCTATCTTTAAAACGAAATTATGTATAATACCCGAATAAATAAAATAAATAAAAAATAAGAAGAAATAAGTCAAAAGAGGTATAAATGTGAATTTAAAACCATTTGATAACTATTATCTAGCCCTTGGATCACAAAAAAAGCTACATAATATTATAACCATGCATACTTCATGAAAGAAAGGCCGGGATAGCCTGGTCGGTAGGGCGCTGGGCCCATGTCCAAGAGTTCGTGGGTTCGAACCCCGCCGGCCGAAGACAATAGTAAATGGTGACTGATGCACGTTAAATCTGTCGAGTCGCAAAAGTCCTCCATGTTCCCATAACAAATCAATACCTCTGGGGGTATTACTGTTTTGGAGATCGATTATTCTCTGATTCAGGTCAAAATGATCTGTGGATGAATGAATGGATGTATGAATGGGTCCGCCCTATAAACGGGGCGACGTATGGTGTGGCAGAAGTCGAATTCTTGGCCATAGATGGCGCCACTGAAAAACAAGAAACGCACCCTCTGTCTTAAATTTGCTCGGTTTCACCAAGAAGGCTTGCCCGTGTGGCAAGTGGCATTAGAAACAACAACTTCATGAAAGGTTTTAAAACTTACGATTCTTCTTCGGAACATTGTTTTGTTTTCAGAATTTGTTCTCTGGTTTTGGTTTTGTTCTGTTTTCAGGACAATAATCCCGTCGTGCGGTTTCTCATTTTTAGCTCAATCGATGTGATGATTACTATAGAAAAAAAATTATTTTTTAAGTCATTTAGAAAACAAGTATGCAATACAGTATACAATAGATTTGTGGAGGAACGTTTTTTTTCTTAGAAATACAGAGGAAATAAAGTTTTGTTAATTTTATCTTTTAAATTATATAATACAGTTTTATCTATACATACAATGCTTTTTGTAACAGTGTTTCAATATTATTTATTTAACGTATAACTTTGCTTTGACTAACATTTACATCAATATAATTTTTGTACTAAAGGAGAAATGCAGCCTCTTCTTAAAAAAAAATAATGAAATAAAACATACATAAAAGTAATCGAAGAGGGGTCAAATCATTAATCATTGAGTTCGTGTGAATAAAAAATAATTGTATGTTGTATTGCTTTAATATTCGAGAAAGAATTTTTCTAATAAAATATAAACTTAACCTTCTAACTAGTTAGCTAAAAAAAGTAAGCTTAAGTCTACCAAAATATTTTAAAATTTACCTTGTTTCTGGCTCTGTGAGAACACCAAAAAGCTCGGTAATTTTTACCGAAGCACTTTGGTAAAGTTAACAAAAATATGATTTTATAATGAGGGATAAAATTTAGTTAAGGTTTTAAAATTTAGTAACTTTATTATGATACCCAAGAGCTAGGCATAAAAACCATTTATTCCTTTAATTTTACCCTTCAATTTTGTATTTTCTACTAAATTTAAAAATAAAATAAAATAAAATTTAAAAATAAAATTTAAAAAAAAAATATTAAAAAAAATTAATAAAAACGATTTTTCGGTAAACTGTTACTATATGAACAGAAAAATTGCAAGTTGAATAGATGTAATACCAGAATCATGTTTTTTTATTTTTAACCACAAATGTCATTTCAGAATTATGTTTTTTTCTCTTATTTTAACCAAAAATGTCATTACCATGCAGTACGGTAATTTCATCAGAATTTTTTTTCCATGTATGAATGAATTATCAATACTTTTTCTTTAAAATTAAACGTGATATTCGCTTTTTCGATTTATATTTATGAATTGCGAAAAAAAAAATGCCGGACACCGTTTATTTTAATTTTAGTTTAAGTTTTTTTTTTTTTTTTTTTTTTTTTTCAGTATTTAAAGAGAAGGACTAAAAATGTCGTTTTCAGCCAGTTATGCCACCTGGAAACTCCGCTCTCAGAGCATACGTCTTGTCTTACTCTCAAAGAATAAAAAACAAAACAGTTTCATAAATAAAGCATTATTTAAATAATGCTAAAATATTGTTTAATAAGTGTAAAATTAGGCTTTGAATTTTGTTTTTATACTGAAGGAAAGAAAGTAGTGTACTTACCAGAAAAAAAAAAACTCATTTATATTAGGCCATTAATAAATTTATAAAATTCTTTCGACTGAAAAAAAATCATGTTATGGTTTCATTCAATAACCAGTCTGTCTAATTGATGCAATAATCATTGATACAATAATCATCCTGTTACTTTAAAATCTAACGTAATATTCACTTTTTCAATTTGTGTTTATATATCGTTAAAAAAAATACACCGGACAACGTTTATTTTAATTTTCAACTAAAGTAAATACTGGAAGAACTTTTTTTTTCTTAGTAGTCAAACAGAAGGAAGTGGACTAAAAGATGTCACTAGTGTGTGGGAGGGTGTCCGAAGTTTGGTGAACTGGTATTAATATGGAAATTCTTGGGGCTATAGTTCTTGTTATCTTCAGCCATTTGCATAGGGTGGCGTGCAGCCCCAGGGCGCTCCGTCCTTAGGGCATGCTCCCAGTTCTTCGATCCTTGATAATGAAACTGGTAATTAAGGCCGCGATCAATTATTGTTCAGAAAAGGGTTGCCTGCTTGTCTCTCATGAGAGAAAAGACACACATGCGAAGGGGTGGATGCCGTGCATAGTTACGCAGGGGAGGGTTAAAAAAGGGGAGGGATAAAAAGAAGCGGGGATAAAAGGGGTTGGGTGGAAAAGAAAAGAGAGAGCGTTTCTTAATGCCTCAGTAATCAGACTATTCTCTTCCCCCCTCCCCTCAAGTCTCTAGCCTACAGGGGCTCCGCATAAATAACGCACTTTACGTCCTAAATAATTAAGTGACAGCCATTTTTTTCCAACGTTTTCTAATGAAAAAAACAAAGCGATCTCCTGCTCCTTGCGCCCCCACCTTTTTTTTAATTAGTCGCTGTTTATAAAAGTTTTCTCACTCTTCCCATTGAGGCTTCTGCTACTGGCTTAGTCTTTGTAAAACTCTTTTTACTTTTCTGTTCGTAAAGAAGATTTCGTCTTTTTAGTTCCTTCGATAATTATTGACAATTAAGCAGAGGAGGGAAGAAACCCAAGACTTGGAGTTCTGCATCGCTGCTACCAGCCTTTCAAAAGATTCCTTTTGTTTAGCTAGTTTGCAAAAGCCAGTCCTCCGGCAACTAGATAAACCAGTACAAAACATTTACCTCACACCCTCCTTCTTAATATTAGAACCAATAGCGGTCTAGCCTGGAACAAATCCACCTCTATTCATTTGATTCTACCTCTGAAAAAAAAGAATGTTTTTATCACTGCCAAGAAAAAATAACTCTTGTAAAAGATGTATCATTTCTTTTTTTTAAACCTTATATTTGTTAAGAGTTATCAAATAAGTTGAAGTGAAAAAAACTTTGTTAGAAAAAACTCTATAAGTACATATTGTTACTTGATGATCTTATATACAATAAGCTCCTTGAATAGTATTGTTTTAGTATTGTAACTTACTCATTGACCTTGCCATTATATTTGCCATAACGACAAAAACTACAATTTGATTACTTTAGAACCCTTTCACTTTGCTACTTGTTTACAATATAATTCTATTATTATTTAGGTTATTCCTCTTAAAAACTTATCATTAACGATTATCTAATACTTGGGAACTTCTTACACCGCTTTCATAAACGGCTCACAAAATTAGTTTCTTAAGAAATTGTTCATAAGATGTTTTTAAGCGTTCTTATTTATTAAGGTAAAGAAAAAGAATAAAATAAAAAATGGTTCGCAAAAAACTTAAATTTATGTTTAAAAAAATATTTTAAAATATCAAGTAATGACATTATATTTTATTTTCGGCGTTGAATAGCCAATAATTGAATAAAATAGCATTATAGAAACCGTCTTTAAAAAAAATGGGTAAATAAATTCAATTCTCATGCACTTCGAAATTAAAAAAATAAATAAATAAAACGCAGAAAACTTCTATGTACTGATATTTTACTGATTGCTGGGCAATATTAAGTAAAGTGTCTTTTCTCATACAAATAATATCAGTACTCCCTTATATTAATAGAAATAAACAACCAAACTCCTCTAAAAACATTAAAAATTTAACTATATTCTGTGTTTGGAGCAATTTCTATGCTCATTTAAGCTTAGGAACAGCTTTTATCATATTAATAACACATACATTCCTTTAATCAAAGGAAATAATCAGAAATTTTACTCATTTCATCATTGAACAACGCAAGCCTAAATAAAAGCAACAACTAAATAGGATTCTCTTTATGAAAATAATATTGGATTAATAAACTTAAAGTATATTTTCAATTTTGATACATGCTGAATTTTGCACAATTCAATTACACAAAACTCAGCAATTCATCGTCCCTTTTTAAAATGATACTATAAATTAACTACAAGAGTAACTTTATAACTTTTATTTTCTAATTAATTACTCATCATTAAAACTTAAAAAAAGAAAACGATTCCTACGGCACCAATGGTATCACCTAGTCAGTTTCAAAGGTTAAATCATAAACTTTCATGTATTTTATGTTTATTTCAAGAAAGTTATGGTACGAAAGATTTGCAAACTTTGTTCGCGCCTTGAAGCACTTACTGTTTCATTTATGAACTTTCTAAAACAGAGAAAGCTGTCAAAACCTCTATGTATAAAATGTTCGAACACTGAGTTTTGAAAAAAGGTATCTTTTACATCTATATATCAAACTCATCCTCTTCTACACAGGAATGTTGCAATTAAACTATGAAAGTATTTTTGAAAAGAATAAAATATTTCTCTAATTGGCTTCGTTTTGCAGTGGCCTGAAGCCTCTTCTTGTAATCCAGGCTTTTAAATTCGAATGAGAAAAGGAATTTAAAATGAGATTTAAAACCTTGCTAATAACATTTATTTGACGTATTATTCAAAGGATTTGATTTGGTATTTCTTTTGGCCATTTAAAGTTAAAAATTCTTATGCTCTTTTTGGTTAATATACATTTAATTTTTAGCGCGCATTTTTTTAGTAAATTATTATTACCAATATAAAATATCCTGTTAAGAATTGTTTTTTTTTTTTTTTTTATAATAATCTAATGTTAGATTCATTTCTTATGAAATGAAAACTGAATAGTTATAAAAGAAAGAAGTGATACTACGATAGCCATTTTGTTTTAGAATCATCGAGTGAACAAATCCTAAGTATGCAAATCATTTACTGTTATTTGCTTAGTTTTTTTAATAAAAGCTAAGTCGGGTAATTACAAAATTATTCACTTTCATTTTTTTTTGTATTACCCCGTGTATTTTTTTTAATAAAATGGTTAAAAAGAATTTATGTTTAAATTGCCCAACTTATTTTTTCTAATTTAAAAAATTTATACGACTTTTAAACTGTAATACGAATTTCAAACTGTAAAGTTTCGACAAATACATTCTTTTTATCCTTAATATTTGACACATTATTCAAAGGATGTATTCAAAAGTTAAAATTTCTTCTGCACTTTTTGTTTAGCGTACATTTGATTATTAGCTAACAAACCTTTTTTCTAAGTATTAATTGCCCTTATGCAAATGAGTATATATATAACCGGTGTTTGTCGAACAGCCGATCCAATTCTGAGTTGGCAACTATCGATATTCAACTCGATAGCCTTGTAATTTTGTACGCAACCCAGAAGACAAGGGAGCTCCTTGATCCTGCATTAGGGCAAACTAGCCTTCATGGAGGACTTTTTGATAACCTAACTTGTCTTTCGTTACATGAATAGGAAAAAAAACGAAAACCTCCCACGGATAGCCTAAAGGCAAGGGGATTCTAACCCATCATCCGCCTACCATTTAGAGTATTTTACGTCATCACTGTGGTCGGTGCGAGTCGTGAGAAGAATTCGTATCTACCAGCCACTGCGGGGGATTCAAACCTGGGTCACCTGATTGAGAGGGGGGCAAGCACTCGATTCCCTGAGCCACATCGGCTCAATTTATTTGAAAAGCTTGTTAAGTTAGTAAATATCAGCTACCTAGGGTTGTGATAAAGTTATTCACAGAATAACTGAACGAGATTTGTCATTTTTTAAAACAGCCCATGTATTTTTTTTTTCAGCGATGAAATTTACAAAACCGTTTAAAAACAAAAAAAAAAAAAACGAAAACAAAAAAATATCCAACTTATATTTTCTAAATTATACATTAATACGAAATGTAAACTGCAAGAAATATAGCAATTTCGACAAATACATATATTGAATACTTTTTTAACTGAAACTTTTCACGTATTATTCAAATAATTTGATTTTGTCTAAAGATTTCTTCTGGTCATTTTAAGTTATTGTACAGTGCTCGAAATAAAAAACGGACAATCCCTTAATAACTGTTGATCTAATGCTCGGATCTTCACGCTCTAGGGTTCACAATCTTAAAAGTTGGAGTAGGTGTCCTCAAATATGCTAATTAATTAGTGCAAACGATATTTTGAGTTATGAAATCAGACACAAAAACGTACCTTTTCTGAGTAACTATGCCATTTTCCTTTGTCATTTTCAGATTTCTGCCCCCAAATAATAGGGGGGGGGGGCAGTTGCAATCTGGGAAATATGGTTTGTTCGAGAGAGCGGTCTAAGGTTTTGACCAGGGCTCGAAAAAACTCAAAAATTTTACCCGTCCCCGAGGACGGCTTGTCCAACAATGTACCCGTCCTCCTTTGAAACTAACCCGTCGCTTCTAAATAAATAAAAATATAATTTTCTCTTATTTATTACAAACATTTATATAAATTGCACAATAAATTGCACAATAAATTAGTAGCTACTAGGATTACAAATACTAGGATTGCATTATACAGTAATAAAAGGAATACTAGGAATCCAGTTCCACAATCAAGCTAATGATTTACAGAGATTTCTGCACAAAACTCTGAAAGGGGTTTTCCATTTAGGTAGATGTTCATAATTGCTTTTAACGCTTCTTGTTTAAGACCAGTACGCAATGTTTTCTTTTTTTTTTTTTTTTTTTGTAAGTTCATTGCTGAAAAGTCCCTTTCAACCGCTGCAGTACTCCCAGACAGAGAAAACATCGATTCCACCAAGCGCAGTATGTTGCTATATTTCTAGATTAGAGGGTCATTTTAGAAGTGAGGCGCTAGACTCTTGTAAGTTAACAAAAATTTAAAATGTATCACGAACATTAACGGGAAAATGGCCGTCCGCGCGGACGTCAGGTTCGAGAAATTCGTTGTCCTCGGGGAATTTTTGACCGCCAAGGACGGGTGGTTTTTCGAGCCCTGGTTTTGACCCCTTAATATTAACTTCATTTTTTGCGTATTTCGTATAAGCTCAAGAACTTTCGATGCGAAATGAAGAAGTTTTGCAAACAATTATAAAATTCGTTTATCAAAATAAGAATTCCATGCAAAATATAACTTTTAGTAAATATTTATTTTTATCTATTTTATTTAGTAACGGTTGTAAAATATTTGTTTGTGAGGTATACAATTTCTTACATCATTTTAAAAGATGCAATTTTACTTGGCAAAAAACAAAATTTGAGAGTAATCGGTTGAATAGTCCCTGATAAATTGAATTTTGGAAAAACCGTATTAGGTACTATTCGAACAATTCGACAGATTTCGATCAAATTTTGCATTTTGTCATGTAAAATTACATGATGTAAAAATAATGTATCTTTCAATTCAGGATTTTCCGTTAATTATTAAATAAAATAATAAAAAATAATAAATATTAACTAAAAGTTACATTTTTATGGAATTACCTTCGGCTAAATGGATTTTTTAATTGTGTGCAAAAATTTTTCAATTCGCTTAAAAAGTTCTCGAGATATGCCGCAAAATTTAATATTAATTTAAAGGGTCCAAACTTAAGACCGCTCTCCTGAATTAACTATGGTGACAATATTACCCAGATTGCGGCTTCCTCCTATATTTTGGGAGTCAGATATCCGAGTCTGTTGGAAAAAATATATGTTTATTCAGAGAAAGTAAGCTTTCTGTCCGATTTTGTGACTTAAAAAAGAGTCTGCACTAATTAATTAGCATATTTGAGAATACCTTAAGGAATTATTACGATTGAGTCGTAGAACGTGAAGATCCGATCATTAGATCAAAAGTTATTCAAGGTGGTCCGTGTTTGAGTTATGAAATGAGCAGTTCAATATTTAGTTAAAAAATTGTCGGAATACATTTTTTTATGTTTTACCTCCAATAACTATTTTGTTTTTCAATATCAATACAACAGAAAAGCCAAATGAGTCTGCAAATAATCGACCATTTATTTATTTATACAAAATAACCTCGGGTTCTTGCCCAAGTGATCATTTTCATTCATTCTATGAATTGAAGTGTTTCATTTCCATTTTTAAATGCATATTTTTCATTATCAAGTCTCATAGAGATTTTTTTTAATTACTCAGTTAAGATTTCGCAAATAGATTTATAAATAGAACATTTTTATTAAGTACAAATTGTGGAAAACATCACAAATTTCTACAAATGCATGTATTGAAAAGACTCAGTTTTATTTTAATATCTTTCTAAAAGTTTTTTTATGTGATTTTAATGAAAACATTTATGATGAAAGGTTAAAAAACTTATTAATACAAAAAAGAATTTTATTTAAATATTTATCAATTTCCGGAGAAAAAATAAATGGGCGGTAAAATTTTATAAATCTGTATTATATATATTAATTTTAGTTTCATAAATTTTAGTTTTAAGCAATTGAAATTGGGTAAAACAGTTTTGTATGCTTTATGTTTTAAGGATTTATCCGGTACTTATGAATATTATATAATAATTCTTTTAAATAAAAACTTTACATAACATCCAAAATAATTATGAACGTTTCTTATAATAGAATTCATATTGTTATTTGAAACATAAGTTTCCTATGACACTGTAATTAAATCTCATTGCCATAAGCAAATCCTCTTTTCTTTTATAATAACTTTGATATTTACATAAATAATCTAAAATTTGAAATTTAATTAAATGTCTTTTTGAAGTTTACCATTTTTCTCAAAAGAGACTTGCTTTAAATTATCTGACTTATATCTTAATGTCTGACGTATGTTTCAAATCATATTCCAGACTGTGTACTGTCATTCTATTAATTTGTTCACTGCGTTCTGATTGTTTATCTAAAGTATTTTTATTTTGTTAGTTTTTATTTGATGAATTTTTTATTCATTAAAATTTAATTTAGTTTTGTGCTACATTTGTTTACAAAAGTAAACTTTTATGGTTTTGCTCTCTGTGTAGTTAATGTTACTAGGAAGCGTGCTTTACAATATTGAATTGCATTACTTATAATTTTGTTCTTCTGTTGATACAGAACTAGTAAAGAAGATTAAAAATAGATAGTAGAAGAAGGTTGTAGAAAAGAAACATATTTTATAAAATTATTCATTTCTCAAAAAAAAAAAAATTTTCTATTTTGATTAAAAAATTTATGTAAAAAAAGTGTACTTTATGATATTATTCTTTTTTTTCCCCTTATGAGTTTGTGTTTTCCATTTTTATTTATTTATTTATTTTCGTGCTGACTAGTGAACTGTAAGAAATTCCTGATCAAATTACGGTGAAAATTAACGGCACTCTGAGTATCACCCGTAAAACCCCTTTTACCATAAAATCCATTTTTACCGTAAAATATGAAACCTTAATTTTTACAGTAATATTTATTTACATAAAGTGCTTTTTAGCGTTATTTGATCCGGAATTTTTTGTGGTGTACCGTGAATGTAGAAAAAAGCACCATGAAAAACAGGTAGAACAAATAAAGAGAATGTAGAAATGTTTGAAGTTTGATGAATTTGATTCCACGAAATTTTGACTAACAACATCAAAAAAAGTTCCGATATTTTATAACCTTTTTTTTTGCTTCAATTGTTTAAGAGAGATATATATCAATACACACACAAAAAAAATTCTATTTTTGATGTATTTATTTATTATTTGACGCGCAAATTAAAATTTTATTAATGATTAAAATTTTAAATTTTTACTAATTTTCAACATGTCCTCAAGAATAAACGAATCTATTTTAGGCTGCATTTATAGAAAGGGGGGTAAAAAGAAAAAAAAATTGATTTCTGATCCAAGTACAAAAGGTAGGGCAAATTAATTCTCATTGTTTTTCATCAAAGTAATTTTGTTTTCAGTCACTTTCTAGTTTAGTTGTCCTATTCGCCTTCAAAACTAGGTTCTTGCCTCATTTGCATACACATATGCCCCCTTCTCTTTAATGAATGGTACTAAAGGGGGGCAATGCATTAGTATACCCTAATGAAAGTTTGGATGGGCGTTTAACGGTAGTTAGCACTGCCCTCCCTTGTCTTGTACTAGTGACACACGGGCCCTGGCCCTGAAGTAGTTATTTAGACTCATGAATATACCAGGAGAAGAACTCTGCTTTATTTTTTCCTCTTCCAGTTTCCAGGAGATAGGTGATTAATTGATTTTAAAGGTTGCGAAAGGTACAGAAAAGACTTTTTTCAAGTAAAAAGAGCTAAATTTGCATCATAGTCAGTTAATTGTATTTCAGTTAATGAAGTTGGGAAAAAGAGAACTGTGCAACGCCAAGAAGAAAAAAAAGGCCAAAATGTAGCTTCTAATGGTAAATCCTCTTAACACTGCATGATGTGAGCACCTGAATTAACTTATCCCTTGTTTCCTTCGTCTTTTTCTAGCCAAAATGCCAAATGAGTTACTTTCGACACGTTTGATGGTAAATGATTTTAGATATTTAAAGATTGATAAAAGGATTCCAGTGTTTCGCAATCAGATTCGAATTCGTTTTGAGTATCAAATTAAATTGGTTATTAATGGATTTTTAAAAGTAAATATTTTAATTAAAATTAATACTATTGCAATAAATGAACTGGGTATATTCATTACGTGAAATTTAAAAGTCATTCAATAATTTTCAATCATATTTCGCTGAATATTGCACTGTAAAAAATTCTAGATATAATTACGATAAAAAGTAACATAACCTTAAAACATGTTTACAGGAATATGCTACGGTATAAAAAATCTGATGCACAGTAATTTTTACAGTAATTATTACTGTAAAATCACTGAATAGCTCTAATTATGTAAATATTGCTATAAAAATTACGGTATATTTTTACAGTAATAATTACTGTAAAATCACTGAATCACTCTAATTATTTAAATATTACTGTAAAAATTACGGTATAATATTTTAAGGTAAAAATGGATTTTAAAGATGGATATTTCACACAAATTGCCATTTCTTTTACCAGAATTTGATCCAGAATTTTTTACAGTCGACATTCAATTTCGTTTTACAATCAAGCTGAATTCAAATTTTAAAAAAAAGGAAGAAAAAAAAAACTGTTATAGTTTTATTTAACTGAATGCAATGTAATTATAAAACAAACTGATACATTTTTAGTACTTAAAATTTTCTTGATAATTTAATAAATAACAATAAGCACAACTATTGCTTTAACTTACTTCATTTACTATCAAAACCCATTATTTTAATTAATTCAGCGAATTGTCTTTACATAAAAGTAATTATAATATAATTGGATATAGGGTGTTATAAACCAATAGTAGTAAACGTATAGTAGTAAACCAATAGTAGTAAACGTATTATAACTTGGACTAAAATAACTTGGACTATAATAACCTAGACCTGGTTTCACCCCACTCTCCTCTGCGTATAAAAAATTAGTGATACATTTATTTTAGATAATATTTCGTTTCACATTATCATTTAATTTGTGTTACCATTAAAAATACTTTTCTCTACATATAATTTGTTTCAAATAATATAAAATATAACTATATTTAATGTATTTTTTGGTGCAAATCTAAAAATGAAATTTTGTTTTTATTAATGTGTTGAGCTTTTTTTCTGCAATATGAATACGGAGAAATAAGTTAAATTTATTCTCGTAATAAAAAGTGCCGATTTGATTGAAATTTATTCAATCAAGTACTATGCAAAAAAAATCATTAAAATTTCTTACAATGTTTTATTAATCCTAAATTAAAAATATTCGGGCAAAATTTAAAGGGCGTATTATTTCTTTTAAAAAAACGTCTTTGTTTTTTGTTTTTTTACGTGTTAAAAATTATGTTTCTAAAATTTTCCCTTTCGGTTTATTTGTGCATTTTTATGCATGTTTTATTTTAAAATAAAGGCCTCTGTAAACACAAAGTAGATTCCATGCTTACATGTGTCTAAAAAAGGTGATATAAAAAGTGGCTTCTTATAAGAAGTTTTTTATCTTTAAATTTTTTTTCATGCTACATAAACAATTTCTATGAAGTATAACAAAAAGTTTTTTTTCAATTATTAATACGCTTTAAAAGACGCAGAAATTTTTTTTAATGTAGTTTAAGAAATTTTCAAAATTTTAAAACCCGACATCTATTTTTAAATTTTTTCTCTCCTCAATCTTTATATACTTTTCAATTTTTATACACAATTTTGAGTTCTCATATTTTGTGCATTTTGTTAACACTTTTTTTTTTTAAGTATTAGTTTGCCAGAGCAAAAATTAGTATCCAAATTTTCATTTTCTAATTTTCTTGTAAATTTTAACCAAAATCCGGTGTCGAAAGTATGTTGAAATAACGATATTTAAAACGAAAATAATAACAATAAAAAATAACAGTATAAAACTACAAAGAAAAACTTTTTGAATTGGACTATATTTAAGACATTTTCTATAAAGTATATACCCAGTATGAGCAGCAACTTTCAAATCACGAAATAATTTAATCAAAATATTGATAGCGAAAGCATTATTTTTCAACTTTTCCTATTTTATAATTTTTTAAAGCTATGATAGTGTGGTTAAAAAGAAAAAAAAATTCATGAAACTTTTTGTTAACTTATAACCGTATAAATAGTCTCAGCTTTTTCTATTGATGTTCACAATTGATTTTTTATTCGTACTCGAAAATTCGTTTGCCTCGCTAAGCTGCAAAACTAAAATACTGTGAAATAACTGGTGTTTTATTGACAAGTCCCCGATCCAAAAACAAGGAAAAGAGCATTACAACAGCTGCTTCCCTATAAAATGCGAATCTCTTATTCATAATTTGTGTGCTTTATTCCCGTTTTTTATAGCCTTTCCCTATCCTGATTTTTTTATTCCTTTTTTTTTCACTATCTCTTTATCTTTCTCTTCTGCAGAAATAACGGCGTAAAAATAATCTGTTTAGTTCCGGTTGATGCTGTTAACTGTGTTTTCCGAGCCCCTGGTCAACTGTTTAAAGTTTTATCAATTAATTTCATTCGCATGATATCCTAAATACCCCTTTCTACCCCCTTTCCTTTAACTTATGTCCCTCAGAACTCAGTACGGTTGGATTATTTGTTAGTTGGTAGTTTTAATTTTTGGTGCGTTTTTGCTGCTTATTCCGCCGTAAACAATTTTTGTGCACATTAAATACTATGCCAACTTTATTTGCTTGCCAATAGTGCCATCTGGTGAGCGCCATGCGTCGCGACAAATAGTTGTCGACCGATCATATTCCATTGGCTGAATCCTTCTTTGCTCCATGTTACATTTTTTTTTTTTGTTTCGTGATTTTTACCTTTATTGTTAGAACTAGATTTTAGCTAAGAAGAAAGTGCCCGTTAAAAAAATATCTTAAGTTTCTAAAAAAGCAATAAGATGCACGATTTAATCCGAGTTTTGTTAAGCAAAAATTTTTATAGTTCAAAAAATTTTATTTTTTTTATTCTTTTTGTCAAAGCATGTATGTAAGAATGCATGGCTAGAACTTTAAAAAAAATGGCTCAATTAAGCACATGAGAATACTATTTCAAGAGATTACTGTTGCTTTCTATTTGATTTGATTTTTACAATTTTTTTCTTTGTTCTTAGCAACGTGCTCCGTGAATCCGCGTTAATTTTCGCTAATGAATTTGTCTGCGGTATCATTAAAATTGTTCTTCTAATGTAAGGAACATTAACAGATAATGTTTATTGAAATATTTTCTTTGAAGATGACCTTAATTCCACTCAAATTCAAATAAACTCAGATTTGCGGATTTTTTCTTTCTTTTTTGTGTTCTTAACTTCTTTTCCTTTTTAAGATTTTTTCTCGTTTTCTAAAATAGAAAGAGTTTTAAGTTCGCCCGACTCACAAACCGATTTTAATTACTACTTATCCGCCAACTTGTATCTTTTTTGATTTTTCAAAGAACATCGATTAAGAATAAAATATATTTTCGACTAAAAAAAAATAATTTTTCGGTTTTTCTTATGACTAGAAATTCATTAAAAGGGAAGAATATTAAGACTGCTATAAAGTATAACTTTCATGGGGAGTATTTTTGAATTTGTTTTTATTTTAAGTTGGCAATAGTTTTATAAAAGAGCACAATTAGTCAGATTAAATTTCTAGTCTTTGCTTTTTATTGACTGAATATTTTTTTTTCTTCATATTTTATAAGTCGGAGAGAAAAATGCATATGTTTCTTTTTTCCTTAAACCACAATGTAATACTACTATATATGTTATGAATGTTCGAATTTTGGGTCATTGAATTTTTCTATCTGATAACCCTTTATAGATTTGTTATTTGCAGATGATCACTTTTATAAGTAACAGGCGATTGTTGACAGTAATTTTTGACGAAAAATGATTCATACTTTCATGTTATGTGTGCTCTATATTTGTGTCAACATGATTAGCTTTTATAGATTTTTTATTTGCAGAAAATTATTATTATGAATAAAAAACGATGCTATACGGAATTAATGATTATCATTTATGGATTTGTTATTTGCAGTTGATAATTTTTATAAATATCTAGCGATTGTACACATTACTTTTTGACAAAAAAAAAAAAAAAGAAAAATCATGCTCTATATTTATGTATTTACATAACTCTATCTATTACCATTAATAGGTTTGTTATTTGCAGACAATTATTTTTTTGAATTAAAGACGATTGTATCCTAGATACAACCGATAACCATTTATAGATTTGTTATTTACAGACGATGATTGTTATAAGCAACAAACGATTGTATGCATTATTTTCAGACAAAAAAAAAATTTTAATTTTATGTTGCGCTTGCTCTATATTTGAGTTTTGGCGCGACTATATAACTATCAAATTACCATTAATTGATATATTAATTATAGACAATCATTTTTACGAGTATAAGACTAATGTATCCGAGATTCAACCAATAACTATTAACAGATTTGTAATTTACTGACAGCCATTGTTATGAGTAATATAAAGATTGTAAACATTACTTTTTGACAAAAAAAAATTCGTATTAACACAAGAAGATATTAAAAATCCCGTTTTTCATATTTGAACTTTTTTTGAGGGAATATGTGTATGGGAGTTGTTATACAAAATAAGGATTTAGTTTCGTGAGAACTGTTGCTTTTTGATTTGCTTGATACACTTCTTATTCGAGGAGGCAAAGTTGAAATGTTTAAGGAGTGTTTTTATTAAAATCTTTGAAATTTTTATCTGTAGCTAAATGAGGTTAGATAGTTTGGACCTATGAGAAAGAGCTGCAACATTTTAATTTGCAGCTGTTTTATGAATTTCGTGCTGGATAGTGCGGGAACCGCAACACCTGGAAAACGGGAGCAGTTTAGCTGGAATAATTAAACTCCTGTTTTGTTCGTCTTTAGGCGAAATAAGAAGAAGGTCTATGCCTGCACACAAAATGCTTTTATTACGCGAAATTTTTCTACCTTCTCATCTTAGACGAAGCTTAGCAGATATTTTTGGCTTCTGATTAAGATAATCAACATCAGCGTAATGGGCGGCGTAATTAAGCCTCCCGTTTTGCCCCCACTCTGTACCCTTTTTGAAATAATCAGCCCCCGGTGCAGTGAGGTCTCGTGTTTGCGTTTTTAATTGGCCTGTTTCTTGGCTACGTAATTAGGAAGCACTAATGTCGCGGCACGTGTTCGAACACAGTTTCTAGGTTTTTGAAACTTTGCCCGCCAAGTAATTATTTTCATTTTTATAAAATAAAAGATCGCCAAAGTAGTGAATTTTTCTCCCTTTTCCTTTATTATTATTATGAAACGTTATGCAAGCCTTTAAACTGTTTTAACGTATTTAGAAATTAACTCTCTCCTGTTTTCCCATTAGATGAAAAAGAGTGCTTCATTTTTGTGAATGCCTACAACCTATGCTAAGTCAAAGAATTTTCTCAGGCCTTTGATTGATTGAACAAGGATCAAAGGCCAGTATATTGTTACCCCTCTCTCTATTTCATAGTCTTTACTATGATGAGCAGGACTTGTTAAAAATATTTTTCTTGACGGATTCGTTAAACATTTTTCTCTTGCAAACAGCGTCAACAATGCAATATGTATCAGCATTTGCATCATTAATCCTTTAGATTTGTTTTGAAAATATGAGATGGAACGTTTTTGCAATGCAATCTTTTCGCTGGATTGAAGAAGGGTTGTATAATCACTTTGAATTTATTATGGGATGTGAAACTACTATATTTTTTTCTTTTTTGAATCATCTCCAAGGCATCACAATTTTGCTAAGGAAGATAGTTTAAATGTTAGAATTTTTTTTGTAACTTATCATGAAGTGATGTTTACTGCTTTATTCAACAACTTTTTTAACTATTAATCATTGAATTAATAGAGAATACCACACAAAAATTACTTTATGTCAATAGTTTCTCTTCATTTTGAAATTTGTTTTGCGTACTAATCTGAAAATGTCTTATTTTATAAACTTTTATCTCATTTAATTTTTACGAAATTTAAGTTATGTAGTTTATCTGTCATTTTAAAATGTGTAACGAAAAATTATATTTAATGGGTATATTATTTCTGATTGAGTGTATACTTTGAATGAAAAAGGAATTCTACAAACATTACTTTTAAAATTTGTTCGCAACTATTAATGAAGATTTCATGTTCCTTTGTTAGACATTTATGTTATTAATTTGGCTTTCAACTGAAATTTCTTTAAATTTAAAAAAAAAAAAATTTTGAGAAAAAAAGATCAACTTTTTACTTTTTTAGTTTTTTTAGTTTTTTTATCATGGTTTCAAAAACAACTGAACGTTTTTAAAAGAAAAGTTTTAAGTTTCCAAAATTTGAAAAGTAAATTAAATTTGTTTTTTTCAATTTTCCGAATTCCCATATTATTATTTCTCTATTCCATTTACTTCTAATTTAACGAATTTCGTTTTCTATTGGTAATAATGTCTCTCTTTTTTGTTTTTTAAAATAAAATAAAAACCACTCAGCCACAACATTAAAATGCAAAAATAACAACAAAAAAATGAATGTATCTTCTGCTTATGTCACTAACCAAACATCTATTTAGTATAAAAGTTTGTGCCAATAAATGCAAAACCATTATGGAAAGTATAGATGTCAGAAAAGTAGTCAAAAAGGAATCAAAAAGAATTATTCATTAAAATTATATTTCTTAACAGCAGCACTAGGTGTTTTAAATAATCAAAATATTTACTGGGAATTTCAAAGACTTTCTGTTCAGTTATTAGCATAATAACATTTTTAAGCAGATTTTGGAACTCTAGCAATTATGTTTTTAGATGTCTAGATAATATTTTTAAAAAAATAGTAGTTTAAACAGAGTTAGAAACTTTTTTTTCATTTTTTTTAAAAAATTAAATTTAACTAGAATATCTTGAAAAACATTTGAAACTGGTAGTGAAGTTAACGAAGCATTTCTTTACTTTTAGAAAGATGTCAAATGCCATAATCTGGCAACTTTTTACCTAGTTTCTAAAATAACCTAATCTAGTTTTTCTTTTGGCACTCTTACTAGTTTCTCAACAAAATAATATAGAAGATAATTGCATTATTCATTATATGGTATAAGAACTTGTCAGGAAGACAAAAGTCATATTTTTAAAATCTGTCTCAGTTTCCTCGGTTGACAAAATTGCGTTGTCTCCATTTATGATAATCGAAAGATACAAAAATGCATGTAATAATTATCAAGTATCTAAATTAACAGCAATGTTTTAGTATTGCTGTAGGTAAATTCTTATAGATTTTCTTCTTATGTTTATTTCCAGTTCTTTGTTTCAGTTAATATCCATGAAGTGAAAGTTAAAAATAACATCGGTTATTTTGTTGCTCACTATCGTGTTTGAAGAGTTCTTCTTTAATTATGCAGATCTAAATTTAAATCCTTAATAAGTTTGAAGGATATAAAATTTTTATAAAAAGTTTAAATTTTTAAAAAATATTAAAATAAAGAAATATTAAATGAAAAGAGTTAATATTTTTTTTAAAAAAAATAAAATTCTGAAACAGTTAATTTTTTTTTAAATTAAAATTTAAAAAAATAAAAATTTGAAGAAATTAAGTTAAATAAATTAAAATTAAGAAATTATTTTAAGAAAACTTTATTTATTCCTTTTTTTTTAATTTTTGTTTTAAAAGCTTAGATGTTTAAAATAGTACAAATTATATAAAGTTTTTTAATCAAAAAATGCGTCGTCGAATTATAATTTTGGTTTTGCAGTTTATTTATTTGAATAATATACAATTATGTATTTTTTTATGTTATATTCTCTTACTCACTAAACTTAAAGAGCTAAATCTGACATCGTTTGATGTTTAAACTAGGGATTCCAGTACCACCTTTATAGAAATACCTAGTTGCATTAGAGACACAAATTTTTCAATTTTATTGAATGTATTTTTTGTAAAGCATCTTAAATAACTCGCTATTCAAAAGGAACTTCATTACTCAACAATTAAAACAAACAACAATTAAAAAAAAAATTCTCTATTTTAAAAAAGTCCACTTTAAAATTTATTAGCCAAAAGTTTTCAATTAAATATGGTTAAGTTGTTAGGCAAATGACTGTGCTTTTAATGACTTCGAAATTAATTTTGGACTTGCTTCAGTTGTGCATTTTGTACTAAGAAAAATACATTAGATCAGTTTTGAATGCTCTAATATAAGGACTAGCCCTTATACACAGGCATAACCATACGCAGAATAATCCTTACACTGAATGATGTTTGCACAGAATAAGCCTCAATTCACTTTATCTAAATTCATATTTCATAAATCTATCACAAGAACAGTATTCGAATCAAAATATTCTTTTCCACTGCAAAAAATAATTATCAATACTAATCTGAACAATGGCACTTGTTCAACAAATGTAATTAGATATTTCAATTTACAACTGAATCATCTTTGCAAAGATACATTAATTAGAAGACATAGATTTCTTATAAATATATTTGATGCCTTAGTATTCATTTTTATCTTAGTCACGCATTCAAGCAGCTGCAATTGAAGCAGGTGCTTTTATAGAGGAAAAATCGTTTTCTGGAACCTTAAGAACTTCCCAAACGATCGTTGTTGCTCTTGTTTTCTAACTTTCTGCACCTTCTTTTTAACCGATAAAATTTCACCCAAAAGATTTATAATAAACTTGGAAGCAATCGGTTTCCCACGGTTTAATCTTCGGACATTTGTAGGGCCTCTGGGGTTTAATAATTGACTCTAAGAATAATAAAATAAAATGCTGGCCCCCTAATAGATACAACTTTTCTTTAATCCCTCGTTTTCAGTTCGTGTTAAAAAACATTCATTTCCTTTTCTAAATTAATAAATTTTGAGGAAGTTTTGTAGAAGTATGCCTTCTCTTTCAAGATGGCACAGTGTCGTCAGCTGTTTTTTTTTGAGGTAGAACAATGATTAAAATCTCTTTCAAGAAAACGGTAATCATCTGATATTCTTGTCCTAAAATTATCGCTTATTTTGATTGATGAGATTTTCATCGATTTTCTAGAACAGGTGCATAAAATTATGATGTAATGTAAGATTTGAATGATCTAAATTGAGTGTTGTATAATCCTTACATGTTTGAATGAATTTTATTTTGTAATGATTAAAACCGAGGATTGCTAAAAAAGCTCGCTTTAAAAAAATTAAAGACTCCTTAATCTATTTAACAGTTTAGCAGTGTTAATTGTTGAAAGATAAAAGTAAATGTTATTTACAATCATCTATAAAATACTATTTTTAGTAATCGATGAAATTATTTGCTTAGTTAACATTGAATAATAGGAAATGTTTCGAAACGTTAAAAAAGTTACACTAAGAAAAAGAATCTAGGAAGAGAACATATTTGTATGATAAAGACATTTCTGAGAGATTTTTTAAAAAAATGGATTGTTGATAGATTCGTCATAGAAATTTTCTGGTTTCCAAAATTATAAATTATGTTACACATTTATTAAAAATATATCACTAAAAAGTGAATTTAACCACACAAAAAATGGTTTTTCATGCCAAGCTCTGATGAATCTTTATAAAATTGCCCTGCTTCAAAGTTATCATTCATTAAACCATTTATTTAGTAATTTGGTAATTTTGATGTTTATTCCTTTCACCAAACAGAACTATAATAGATCTAGTAATCTTTTTACCTTGATATGGTTTATTTAAAATGGAGGTTCATTTAAATTATTGATAAGAATTAGATGATAGTTAATTATTTCTTTTTCTGATATACTTCTCAATTATAACAGAGAGAAAAAGGACCGTGAAGCAAATTTTGAAAATAATTTTTTACACATGGGAACTGTTTTTCACAACTTCGAACTAGAAACATTATTACTTTAAAATTAATGTAAAATATACTTATGTTATTGCTTATTTTCCTTATAAATATAATGTATATGTATAATCAATTATGTATAACATCAACAAAAATATTTCCGAAATTTTGGAAAGAATTTTCGACATTTCGGAAGTGTTTTTAATAGCATGATGCTGGAAACATTGTTACTTTTAAATTAATATAAAAATAATCTTAATTATGCTCATTAATAGTCCTTATAAATATAATGTATACCTATGTATAATCAATTACGAATAATAATTTTACTCGTAACACTCCCTCGAGAATGAATTTTAAAAGATGTTTTATTTAATGCAAATAATTTTCCACTTGATTACAAACTCGTGAGTAACGGTAAGTGTTGTTCTCATGATGTGCTTGAAAACTTATAAATTCAAAAGTCTCGGTACTATAAAGTCCCTTTACTGGGTCAAACACCTTGCTTTCAGAGCTTTTCTCACGCTAGGAATAATACGAAGAATTGCTAACAGATGCCGCTGTCTGAAAGTCCCTTTCAACAGTTAGAAAAGCTTTCACTTCATTTACTTGGCCAAGAGATAAATAGTATATTTTCTAGGTTACAAAATATTTCATTTCACGCGATCATAAAATCTGTTAAAGCAGCTGTTTTGAAAAGAAATTTTATTAGAACATTTGAAATGTTTAACATTTCAAGCTCAAACAAAAGCACATGCATCTGACCTTCTTCTCAAAAATGAACATGTATTGTTCACCAGATGGGGATTGAATCACGAGGATCTTTTAATATTTAAGTAGTGATTTTAAATAAAACATCATTTGTGTGAACTTTAATAAAACATGAGTTTTGAAATTTCATTCATATTATTAGTAATTTAAATACGAAACTATTATTTTAAACTGTTTTATGTTTAATTGTAATTTTATGTTGCTTGTTGTCAATATTTATATTAATATCTAATCTTTTATTTTATTTTATTTTATTTATTTATTATTTGGTATCGATGAATTTTTTTTTATGAAGAATGATATTTTTGGGACATGGTGCAGTTTTGTAGCTACAATATTTCAATTTTACCTGGGAATTTGATATAATACGTGAAAATTTTTCCATATTATTTGTAATTTGGATGCAAAATAGTTTTTTTTTTCATTTTTTTTTATCACAATTGATATTATTTGATATCAATATTTGAAGTGATATCTAATCTTTTTTTTACTTATTTATTTATTTCAAATGAAAAAAAATATATACATAGTTATACTTTTCAAAACTTCTAAAACTTCTTTCAGATTCTAAAATTTCTTTAAAACTTCTTCGATCCATTTTTACTTTTTTTCAGCACTATCGTGTTTTTAACAATTTTTTTTTCTAATATAAGTGGATGTTTCTTAACTTTCAATAACTATTTTTGTTTAAAGCCATACCTGTATTTAAAATCTCTACAGATTTAATTTTAAATAAAAATTAATTCGCGAAAAAGTGTTGAAATGGGTTAATTTTTATAACTTGTAATTTTCAGAAACTTCTTTCATTCAACAATTATTAAAATCTCCTTTCTTTCATACACAAAGTTTTCAAAATAAGTTTTTTTATATTGATAAAAATCAGTATTAATATTTTATTTCTTTTAAATTTCGAATTTATTTTCTTTAAATCTCGATTGTATATGAAGTCGGTTGCAATTTTTTCCTATTATGACTGGGAAAAAAGATTTATAAACTTTGTCAGTATTTTTTAAACTTTCCCGTACAATTTCTCCTTGACAAACTAACCCAATTTTAAGCATATTGAAAAAAAATGGCAGCATCTTAACTTTACTTTCACCGTCTGCTATTCTTTATATCTTTTCTTCAGAGGAACTTCACCTGAAAAAAATCTGGGGCAAATATATTTCGAAAGGGTTGAAAAATATGAACCCTTTCACTGCATTTAAAAAATGGTCCCCTTTAACTTTACAAATTTTGAAAGTGGGTCGTGGGGTTTTTTATCTATGAAAAACTTTCATTCTAACTTCCATTTCACAAACATCCTTTTTTTTATGTAATCAATTATGTAAAATGCACCTGTTTTGACCTAATTTTACAAGATAGGCCATTTCCCCGCTGAATGGGAAAAAACTTACAATATCCAGTGTAAAAATGCCTTGTTTTTTTCAAGACTAAAAAATCTTTCTTTTTTATCATGTGTGTTTATTTTATCACTTGAGCAAAGTTACTTAATGTTTTATCGTGTTAAAATACTTATCTTTTATTTTAACTAGTGTTTTTTACAGGGTTTAAAAAAAACCGAAAAAGAGAGAGAGATAAAAAGAAAACTTGAGTTTTTTTTTAAAATCGTTAATTTACTTTATTTGAAAAAAATATTTATAAATTAAAATATGATTTTTTTTTTAATTTGAATTTTGTTAAAAATAATTTACTTACTTAGTCTTAATAATTATACTTCCAAAACAATATAATTGTTATCG
The DNA here is from genome assembly GCF_982258835.1 of Parasteatoda tepidariorum. Lineage (NCBI taxonomy): Eukaryota > Metazoa > Arthropoda > Arachnida > Araneae > Theridiidae > Parasteatoda > Parasteatoda tepidariorum. The sequence goes on from NC_141765.1 coordinate 65,156,553, forward strand.
ATTTATTTTTGTTGATTAGGAACAAACAGAAATGTCATGTTATCTGCAAATTAAGTTTAACGCAGTAGATATACTTGCATTAGAGTTATTGAAAAGGTAACTATAATAAATTAAACTAAATCAATAAATAATGAATTTAATAAATCAAAGAAGTATTAGAAACGTACTAAAATACTACATTTAATTCTAACAATAAAATTCATCATCCATTATATATTTATCATTTCAAACTATAATTAACTAATTTAAATCAGTTTTCAATTATAATTGTATTGAAAAATATTTCATTTATCTATCTAATATTCTGATTTATTATAATAAAAACATCAGATGTATTTTTTTACTATATACATGTCCTCATTCTTGGTCTCTGACAATTATATTTTTGTATTATTCATTTAATGGAAATCCATTGTTTCTTTTTATCAACAAAGAATTATAGATACATTTTTTTGGTTCTTAATTCATTCAAGAAATTTGGAGTTACACACTTTTAAAATTATATGTTTTTTTGGGGAGCCTAACTAGATGGGTCTATCAGTTTTTTTCCTTGTTTGCTTTTTTGGATACTTGGATAACTTCAAAGAGAGAGAGAGAGAGGGAGAGAAAGAGACTGTGGACTATCCATTTAAAATATCGCTGTAAAATCTAGAGTATACAAAATATTGTGAGACCAAAATATCGTGCTGTATCCTGTATCGTTTGTGTTTCAATATCAATTCTACTAAAATCAGGAAAATTATCATTATTTCTGCACTTTTGGTGTAATTGACAATGCGTAGTATTATATAATGCATTGACTTGTAATAATGAATCATGAACCGCAAATTATATATAATTATACTAACTTATAATAACTTAATGAATATAATTACCGTAAAAACGAAATTGTTTTCTTCTAAATCTGTGTAAAACTGGTGAAAATAAATTTAAATAAAATTTTAATTATTTGTCATTCTTTCATTTATAACGATATCATAAAGAGAAGTATTATTTTTGAAAAGAATCACTTTTGATCGTATAGGGGTTTGATGGGTTTATCATGAAACTAAATAACATTTGTTGTGCATCATAGATTTTCATATAATTTTAATTTTGTGAAAAGATGGTTTCTTACCCTCTTTTTTATGACTTAAAATTATTTTTCTTTGTTAGAAAAATCTTTTTTTTTATTCCGACTTTCTTATGTAAAAAAATGTTGCTCAGAGGCAATTATTTTCCTTTATTTTAAATCATTTCGTTAAATTTTATTATTTTAAAACATATTTTATAATGAAAAAGTAATAGCCTTATGGTTTTACTCTCATATAATGATTTTTATTTAATAGATAAAAGTTGCATTTATAAAATAGTCTCAAAACCTAATATCTTTATCCGATAAACTAAGACTAATTATTTTCAGCTTGAACTGACACGTTGACGTTAATCTTTTGTCTTATTTTTAGCGAACAATAGCTTGGTTACTTTTTATTCTAAACAATTCATACAATTTTGAAACAATTCATAATAAATGGGAGAATTTTTAATTATTCATGTCATATAGATATATAACGTCTATCGACCGCTCATTTAACGCTAATTAAGAGCACTTTATCATTAAGTGCCTGTTAAACGGATTTATCTAGTTTTTTTTTATTGAAATTTACTGAAAATGTCAATATAAGAGCTGTAATAAACTCAGTTATATTAACGTTTTCATTCATTATTAATATTTAATAGTGTATATGCCGTAACTCTCTGAGAATCTTTATCTATTCCTTCATATTTTATACCTTCCTCGCAATATAAACATAATTTTTAAATATTTATCTGATTCACAAAATAAAGTTTCTTAATGTTTATGTATTTCATATTTTAAACATATTTTAAATGTTCATCTCTCTTACTATAGAACATGTTTTTAATTTTTATCTTCTTATAATATGAACAAGTTTTAAATCATTATCTTTCTTATAATATTACCAGATTTAAATGTTTATCTTCCTTACAATATAAAGAAATTTTTAATGTTTATCTGTCTCAAAATAAAAAAAAGTTTTTTTTTCTGTAAACAAATAAGTTTTAAATATTTTAAGGTAATAGATAGAACCTTTTTTTTTAATCGAGGCTAAGGAATAGATACTTCTAAAATAAAAATTACTAATAATTCAAAAAAGAATCGATATATAGGGAAATATGAATGATTCAATATCTAAGCTTTATTGGAATTATTGAACTAATTGAATTATCGTAAATTGAATTTTTTATATTTCTTTTGAATTTTCCTATTTTATAGAGGAAAAATAATAAATTCTTATTAATAATTTAGAGAAAATTATATGCATGTCATTTATGAATTTTTAAAATTATTACTGTTCTTAATATACATTTTATTTACTTTTTATTTAATACTTTCTTCTCTTTTATTTATTTATTTAATTAACTTATTTATTTTTGTGATTCCTAATCCATATTCTTGCGCTTCCTCATCGTTCCGTTAATTAAGTTTATTTATTGCAAGTTGTAAAATTTCACTACAACTTGAATTTATTAAAAATTTTCCTCATGTATAAGAGTTTCATTTTATACTACTTCTTTATAATATTTTTTGTTTGTTGTTTATAGTAAAAATACGTTTAATTGTATAAAAACTGATAAATTTAAAAGTAACGTTTTATCCTTCTTAAAACTTCAATTTATTTGTATGTTTCTCTTTTTCGAAATCAAAACTAATTCTGTATATAAACTATTCCCGGCGTAAAGTTTTTAAAAATCACTAACGGACTTAACAAATTGCATCAATTTTATAAAAATTACGACCTTCATTTTGAAGTAAATGTCGGTTTTTTTGTCTGTTGACTGTTTGTGCAACGCTGAATATTACGACAGCTGGCCAAATTTAGAGCTCTAAGTGTATATTTTATTTAAATAAACATGAATTTTTCGATCTTAGCAATTGTTAGGAATTCATGAAATCAAAACGAATCGCGTTGTCGACTATTAATTATCAGTTAGAATTGAAGCTCTTGGGCCCACATAATGATAAACCACATTTTCAAACCGTTGAAGAAAGCGTTTTAGGAGATAAAAAAGGCAATTTCTATGCAAGCAATGAGATGTTTCTGAGTTTTTGTTCTGAGTGAGTCTTGTAAGGAAAAAAAAATAATAGTAAGAGTTTGATGTAAAAATTGCGGTTCATCCATAAGTCTTTCAACTGCCAGTTTTCAAACATTTCAAAAATAGAATAGAAATTTATACACACATAAGAAAAAAATTAATCGACTAATTAAATTTTCTAAGGAATTACCACTAAAATTGCCATACTGTATTGTATGTACTATATGGTGACATTACTATTGATAAAAAAATCTACGTTATTTAAAACATTCCGTATGGTATTTTTCCCGTTTGTATGATAACGGTTTACCAAAAATTCTCCTGGTTTTCAAAATTATAGTTCTCGTTACAGCACATTTTGTAAAAAAAAAAGAAAAAAATTTAACAGTAAAGTAAATTTAACCAAATTAAAGGGTTTTTTTATACCAAGTTCTTAGGTATATTTATAAAATTACCACATTTTTAGGCATGTACTACATTTTATCACGTATTATGAGAACTATATTTTATTGTTAATTTTACCAAAATCTTTACTAAAGCTCGTCAGTAAACATTACCGAACTTTTTGGAGTCAGAAACACGGTATCATATTTTGTGACCATGCATTTTTTTCTCAGTGTATGAACAATTTGACAATAATTCGAACAGTTGAAACAGCAATGTAAACTTGAAGACAGTAAGATGTTTCTGTGTCTTCTGCTATCTATTAGAAATCCCGAAAGAAGCATTACTGACAACAGTTTGATGTAAATTTTTTACCAAGCTTATCTTTATATTGCCTATACAATTACCTCTTTTCAAATAATTCAAAAACTGCACAGAAATAAGTATAGAAATAAAATCCATGGACAAATTCATTCCTGTAAAAAAACAAAAATAGCGGTGTAAAAATTTATTCAAGAAACATGTAAAACTAGGATTGAAGTATAAAAAATAAAGAAAAATATAATCTCGGATCAAAATTAATATGCAAAGGGCTTAAGTAAACTGAGAAAAATATTGCTGTCAGACTTGTTTGAGTGAAGTTTGACGCAAGCTTGAAAGAACCTCACGCAATTCTTGTAAGTCAATTACTGTCTTCCTTCATCGAGGCGCAGTAATTGTGTTAAGAGATTTCTATCTACGTCCTATACAAGTGGCAGTTTAAATTTCAAGCACTCGCCGCGGGTACTTCATAATATCAGAGAAATAACCCCAGGTTGTCCACATCCATGCATTGTTTGGTTAAACGAATTTTTTTTTTATTCATAAACTCTTTATTACAAGGAATGAAATCTGAAAGGGGTGCAGCGATGTAGAAAAATTTGCGTATAATAACAACAATAATGAAGAAAAAAAAAGGTTTATCTAAGCTTATAAAAGAAAATAAAAGCAAATTTTCAAGGAGACAATGTTGAGAGGTTAGGGAGAGAAATTTTGCACACGGGCTGTTTTCTTAAAAGTGTGAGTCCAAGAAAAGGGACGATGATACTCCAAAAAACAATACCTCCTTTCGTTTTGTAACAATACATTCTAAAGTAGCTTTGTTTGATGACGGGGCAATCCGTTCGTTTGACAAAAGATTATGTTGGCAGTATTTTCCCTGCCTTTATAAAAAGGAAAAAAAAGTATTACCAATTTAGTTGTACAGTCTTGTCGTTCTGTGTACCTATTGAGACAAGAGCTCAAACTTTTGTAACACACTTCGAGAACCTTTGAGGGAATGTTATAACTTGATTACGAAAAGTTTCGTATTATTTTCTTGCATTTTTCCACTTATGAGGTTCTTTGAGGTTAAAATAAGACGCATCGATACAAAGTAACAGTCTGCTGCCAATGTTTGTAATCGTTCGAAAGATTGGTGGGTTGTGTTTTTTTCTTTCCAAAGTTTACTTTTTTTTTTCTTTAAGTTCTTTTGTTTATTAGCAATTGAGTGTTTTAGGTTGTAAATTTTTTTTTTATATGTTTAACGAAAAAATATTTTTTTAGTGCAATATAAAGACTCAAATGATAAATAAAAATTAAACTTTAAAACATGTATGTATTTTTTTTTCAAACCGAAAAAAACTTTTTTTTTCTCTACCTAGCTTCAAACAATTTTGATATTCAATGGAGGTTCATTTTGTCTAACTGTTCTAACAACAATGACGAGTTTTTTTCCCTTTTTTTGTAGTTTCCTGAAAATATGCAAAAATATGTATGTATAAAAGTTTTACTCCTACTTCTACGAAACAGTATAGTTTATTAAATTACTACCACGAACTTGCAACAAAGAAAAAAAATAGTATTTTCAGTTGTATTTGTTTGTCTATCTGTTTAAGACACTTCCTCAATATATTTTTTATATATAAATATTGAGCATTTTTATTGAATAATACTTTCAAATAATTTCAATATGCGTTTTACGTTCCTTTAATAATAATAATATGAAGAAGAAGAAAAACATATTTTTAGTTCTTTAATAAAACTAATTATACTAACTTTATTAAAACTAATAATAAAACTTGTAGAATTCTGATAATACCACTCCATGCATTTGAATGAAACATACTTTTACAAGTTTATATCAGTTATGTTTTAAAATCATGATTTTAAATTTAAATCTTCCTCAACTAAATGTTTACTTGCTCATTATCTTGGTTAGTATTATCAAATATTATTTATATTGATTGGATATCATTGCATGCTGTCAGCTGTTGAGATATTTGTTACTATGCTTATTCAGCCAAATTCTCTAATAGTTATTTTTTATCACTCACAATTTACATGAAAGTTTCACTTCATGCAGAAATAACTAGTGCTATATAAGTGGTTTAAATATCAATCCAGCAGAGAAATTCCTTTTGCACTTGTATTGTTCTTCAGTTCTTTGCTAAACTATTATTACAGTATTTAATATTTAATACCGTAAACACATTGATAAACACTTCATAAACTGAAAATGTAGTAAAGTAGCCCAAAAATAGGCGCCCTTTCTTAAGAAATATCATACGTTAATGAATAAAACTAAACTGATTTGAAAAAAGAAAACGGTAAGTTGCTATTGTTAAAAAAAAATGGAATATTAAATATAGGTGAAAAACAAAACTATAAAAACCGCTAGAGGAAAATGGGAAAAGGATGGATTTATGAGTGTTATTGAGGACAAGAAAGTGAGGAATTTTAGTCGTTAACCAGGGAATTGTCATTCATATGAATGAAACAAGATTCCAAATCATCAAGATAAGCTGATGGTCATCTTAATGCTAGGGAATTAAGGTTCTTTGGATGTTCTGGCATCCTCTCCTAGTGATTTTTCTAGTTTTGTTTTACAACTTTATTTTATTTTCTATTTTTTTCATTTGCAACGCAGTGTTTTTTTTTTTTTTAAAATGTTTCGTTTATTTACGTCTGACGAGTCTTGAAAACGGGAGTCCATTTTGAACGCTTAGAATATGTCGATTTTTCCTCTTTTGTAATTGATGAAACAATTATGTTTTTACATTATCAAGTATATCTTACCACTTTAGCTTCAAGGAATTTTTCATTTAGCATTTACTATTAACTTTCACTTTTCTAATTTAATTTAATTGGAAATGATATTTAAAAAAAACAATGTGTATTAAGCCAGCGTGTATTTTAGACAAAAATCCATACTTGATAAGTAATTAGTTATCAATTTATACTAAGGTAAAAGTAACATTCCGAATGTAATAAAAACAGAGTAAAATAAATTTATATAGTTTTTCTAAAAAAGTATCAATTTTACAAAAGCGTTACATTATAATCATAACGAGTTATTTAATAGGAAAAACATCTAACAAAAATGTATCCAATTTTACGATATGTCTAGCTTATAAATATTCAATTTTACTAAAAAGTGTTACTTAATAGGAAAAACATTTGTATACCGTACTATTATATAACTATTTTAATTTATGCAAATAAAATTTTCACATTATCCTTGACTTAAAACATTCTTCTTATTAAATAAACTAAGTTCTTAAAAGGGAAATATTTGACGGGTTTTCCATAATTTCAATACATCTAACACCGCTCGTGTTCAACGATTTGCCACCAACAGCTTTAATATCAATTATTATCACACTTTCATCTTTCAAAAAAGATATCTGCAATTTTCCATGTTCTTTTTCTATTTCATCATCCCAATATACTTTAACATCCATCTACAAATCCTCGTTTTCCTCTTTTATTGGCAACAAATAGCTTTCATGTTACTACTTTACCTTCAGTTAATCTGAGTAAACAAAGAATTTTCCACACGAACGCCTTGTTTCAGAAACAAAGAGGAACTCATGATTTGGGAAAGGTATTTTGACGTATCTGAACCACTTTACTTCTGAAACCCTTGGATATTGTTATCTTTTATTTAGTTTTGGATCGCTTAATTTTCATATCATATCCCTTTTGCATCGTTGTCTTCAGTACAGATGTTCCTCACCTTTTAAAAGCCTTTCTGTTGCGCTCCCAACGGATTGCCATTTTGCCATTCTCTGAGACACTATATCAATTTTCTATTTATTTTCCCAGTTGTCACTATGTTACTGAAAGACGGAATGTAATTTTATAGCTTTTTTAAAAACATACTCTGGAAAAGGATGTAATAATTGTTTAATCGGAACATTTTTTCCCCCTCCAAACCAGAAACAGGGTGGTAATTTGCTAGATGGCAGAGAGCTTCTGCATTAGAGTACATAGACGACAGATCTCTTGTTATCCAATGAAATGGTTCTAAGGACCCAAGTGTAAAGGAACACCACAATTATCTCATTTACCATTTAAAATGTTCAGTTTTCTTTAAAGAATTAAAAATTGTATTTCGTAAAGAATAATTTAGCATTATCATGTGACTTATTATTTGTCAAATTGATTTAACATTTTGAGGTAAAGACAACTTATAATGCATATCAGAATTCAATTGTAAATTAGAATGTTTGATCTTGAAATTTTATTGAAGGGATTTTGGTATAAGTATCAAGAAAGGCATAATATTATTTTTACACACTTTTGACTAAATTAATTTAACCTTGCGGGGTGTTAGATGAATTGCATTGTATATTTGGATTCTCTGGTAAATTAGGATTTTTTATTAAGGTGATTTTTAAATGAATGCCATGAAAGTTAAATATATTTTAAGGAAAAACGGTTTAATGTTGAACTATAATTTTGGTACTATGTACCGTAATACCGTGCAAACTTCCTATACCTTAATAAGGTTAAACTAAACAATGTTTCATTCAATTTGAGATATAGCATTGAGCAATCAAGTGTAAAAGGATTTAGTTTACTTGATAATTTGGTTCATATTGGAGTCATAATTTGCACAAAACTAGCCCAATATTGTGGTTCAACACACTACAATATTTTGAGCAGGGTATAAATATGATGTATAAAAATTTGAAAGGCTGTATAAAATAGATATAAATATAATTATTTAAGATATTTATCTTTAAACAAGATATTAATATTTAAACAAAACATTGGAAATTTTTCATTAATATTCTAAATTCAAAATTAGAAATAAACTTTTTTATGCGACTAATAGATTTCGTTTCAAAATAAAATTTAGATAAATAATAGTAGCTGTATATTAATGTACAATTAAATATTTATTGCATAATATTTTCCTTACAAGTAATTTAAAAAGAATATCTAAATATTCAGGTTATGAACTCAAATTTTATACGACAGCATTTATGTTGAAAGTTCACAAATCCAATTTTCCATTATTATAACTCATATGCTTTATAAGTCTCAAACGGACATTTTTTTTAATACGTTTGACTGTTAAATGATTTTATTTAAAGAGGAACGGAAACATGAAAAGGATTACATTTTATGATTTTTCAGTTATGACGTCGCTTTTGTGAATTTGTCATATCGTCCATAGAATTTTTCCTTATTTCTCTTTTTAAATATTTGACGGATTTTAATAATTACAACCCCGCCATTTTACATATTGTTTATAAATTAGACTTTTCAGACTATGTTCTCCGTGTTTTGCTCTTTTTGACAATCGAAGCATAATATTACTTTCATAATGTCGATTTTGCAAAGCAAAACAAGAGAAAAAAGGAGAAAAAAAGAATCTTTCAATTGTTTATTATATTGTCTATTTAGCACTAATAATCCGTTAACTGGAAGAAAAAAATAAATTCGTTTTTACTATTGATAACTTTTCAGTCATTTTCTTTGCTTAGAAATGAAGTTTTGAAAGAAAAAAAAAGCTGAGCTTATATGTTTTGTGTAATGAATCTTTTCTCATGTGTTTCAGAAATAATATTTTCTTTTTCCTAAATATGTTTTCTAAAATCTTTTCTTCTTTCTTTTTTTCCTAATTTATTTATTGTGTTATTATAGATATTTCTACAATCTGTATAAAATTATTCAACTAAAAATTAACCAATAGTAAATATATATCTAATAGTACCTAAATACAAAAGGCTAAATTAAAATGGTTTATAGTATAATTTCATAAAGAGTTTATTTTTAAAAGCAGCTAAATCCATATTTTTAAGCTAACCATTTCCTTCTAAAAATCTTAGTGTTTATTATTATTATTATTGGTGAAAGTCGTCTTTTTCTTAACTAAACCAGTTAATCCCCAAAATATTTTTTAACTTAAAAAAAAAACAATTGTGTTTTTTTATTTAAAAAAAACAATTAAAACCGTCTTAAATAGTTAAAAACCCATTAAAAACCGTAAAAACATTTACCACTACAGTGAAATTTTTGCTAATAAATTGAGCGACCTATAAACCAAATATAAAATTACAACAACGAAATCTATCGAAACTACAACAGTTGATCTAAATAACTTACGGAATTTTGAAGATCACAAATTGTATTACAGTTCTATTATAGCCAATTACGTAAGAAATATAATCTAACTAAGCAATTGCTACGATGCAATTAAATGTAGTATATAACATTATACTATATAAACATTTGAAACATAAATAATAATAAAGATAAACAATATCTACACAACGCTTTATTTCATAAATTTTTCCAAGTATTACAGACAACCCACCTTGTCTTAGAAATAGGTAAATATTGAAATGAAAGCTCTCGATACATAACGATTCGTTCTAGTCCAAACTAATGCATTCTAAACTGATAGACTGATAAATAGCTACAAAATTCCGTTCCGTGTAAACTAAAGGTAATCAAGGAATATGCTTCTGCTTCAAAATTGCATTCATAACACATTGGCAGTTGCCCGTGCATTTCTCATTGTTAACTATTCTAATTGGAACAACTCTATTGGCCACTCTTCCCTTTAAAATGGCCCCTCTTTTCATAACCATATAAAATAGGTTTAGATTTAAATGTTACTTTAACCTTAATTACGCGGATAAACATATTATCATATCTATTTGTTTGAGCCATTTCTCTGGTTTCAATTGTTACGTAAATGCTGAATGATATTGTTTAGAAACTTATGTAAATATGATCAATGTCAGTTTTTTGTACTAACCAAGTCACTTTTTTATACTGACTGAATTTATGTAGATGAAAAAGATGCTAAGTTTCTTCAAATAAATAAAATAAAATATAAATAGTAATTGTTTAATTTTCTTTGTTTCAAATAATTTTAAACTATTTTGAATACTTTTGATTATGAATTTGTGAAAAGAAAAATATTTACGAAATATTAAATGAAAAATATTAAAATTGTTATATATATTACTTAAAATGCTAGTAAATATAATTTTTTTCTAATGTTAATAAATTTTAATTTACGGTATTATGATAAATTTAACAAAATATAAATGATCCAAAAAGCACATAATGAGATTTCCAAACAAATATTGTTGCAATATACATTGAATTTTGTTTTTACATGTATTTCTCATTTGGGTTCAAAAATAAACCTTAGACACTTATTCTTTCCAATAGCTGTAATAATAGTGAATTTGTTCTTCAGTGGTTAATTTGTAGTTTGTAATTCCTTTTTATTTTATTTTCCGTAACATGCATAATGCAACTTTGTTTAAACTAATAGTACGAAAAAAAAGTCAATAAATTATTTAAAACTCAAATAGAAAATAGAGTTAGACTTTTTTTTAATTAACTTTAACAGCGCATGTAATTTGTTTTTAATACCTTCTTCAAAACTGCTAGGAAAACTTGATATTTACAAATTATAACAAATCAAGCTAATTAACATATTTATATGCCATCTTTATGATCTCATCTGAGTACATTTCTCTATAATGTATGCTCTTATTTTGAAAAATAATTTTTTTTGTTAAAATAAAAACACTTAATACAAAAAGTAGGAATAAATACACGATTAAAATCTATTGAAAAGAGCTTAAATATATACCACTCAAAATAATTTTTTTATTTATTTGTCGCTATATAAAAGCGTGAATCACTCAAATAGAAAATAGCGTTTGTATTTTTTTATTAATTTTTAATAACGCTTTTAATGTGCATTTAATACATTCTTCAAAAATGTAACGATATCTTAAAACTTGATACTCATAAATTATAACAAATCAAGTTAATTAAAAATTAACCTATTTTTAAGCCATCTTTATAATCTCATCTGAGTACATTTCTATATATTTCCCAACTCTATTTTTTGTTAATAAAAACACTTAACACAAAAAGTATAATCAAAAACACGATTAATTCTATTGAAAGTGACTTAAATATATGCCACTCAAAATAATTTGTTTTTTTTTTATTTATTTGTCGCTATATAAAAGCGTAAATTAATCATCGCGAAAATTCAGCGAAGCGACGCTTCTAACATTGACAGTTAAAGCCTATTTTAAAACTCTTGCCTCTTTCTTGTTTCGTTTAAAGCTCACAGCTATGATTACCGGCATGTAAAATAATAAAGAAAAATATTTGTTCAAAATCCAAATTTAAGTGGAGGCTGCCGGTAAAGAAGACTTATTTGAGCGTGTTTGCTTGTAGCTCAGTAATCTCTTCCGAGTGAGTTCTGAGCCTTCTAAAAGAAGAGTGTTTTTTTAAAGAAAAAATACCTAAAGGGTTATTGTACACGTGGCATCTCTAGCAGTAATAATTGTTCGTGGTTCCTAAAAGCAGCTGCGATTGATGGAAAAAATCGCCCTAATCAAATTAAGTAAAAAAATTAATTTGCCAGATTTAGTTTCAAGAGCGAAGAAAATATTATTTCTTAACAGCTGCTTTGGTAGTAAAATTTTCGAACTAACGGTACTTTTTGATTAAAAAGTAGAAACTGATTAAATTATTTTTATTCATATATGATTGGCATTAATCAAGTTCGCGTCGAATAAAATGTTTAGTGTCGTATTATTTTGTTTCATTGAATTCTTTGTAATTACAATGTGTGGAGCATAGATAGTTTTATTGTTTTTAATTGACTTATTTGTAAAAGGTTAGACTGAATTTGTTTACATGCCTTATAAATCGCTGAGTATTATTTTTAATGTGTTTATTGGTATGTGGCATTTGTTTTCGATGTTCATAAACGTATAGAACCTGCTTAAAATTTTTTGGAATCTCCTTCAAAGTATTCGAAAAAAAAATTTTCTTTGAAATTATTAAAGACTTCAGTTTTGAAACTAGAAAAATACTACTCAATTTCGAAATTTAAAAGAAAAAGAAAAAACAGGTTTGATGGTTTTTGAAAACCCGCTTTCCCTGATTGTGCTTTGTAAGATTTTAATATAATTTCTTTCCCTCACTTAAATAATAATTTGCGGCATACAGTGTGTATATTGTTTTGTCTTAACTTTAAATATGATGCATAAGAATATCTTAAGTGAGATTTTTAAGGAGCGAATTTTATATTCAAATAAATATTTGCTGATTTCAATTAAAAAAAATATTTTAAAAATCTATTTCTTTATGTTAACTATCAAAATTTCTCCAAATCATGTAAATAAGCAATAATTTTTTTTTTTATTATGAGTATAGACGATCAACCATTATTTATTCACTACTGAATGAAGAACTTCTCCAAGTCTAAAATTTTTTTATTTTGCTGCTCTCACTTTCTAAATCATATAAACTGCTTTTCTAATTCAATAAACAAGCATGTTTTAAGTTTCTTTCTTAGATGTTTGATAATAAAACACAATGCTGTAACTCCGATGAGTTTGGAGTTACCCAAGATTAAATAACTCCAACAAGTTTAAACTTACAACAAATTTAAAATAATAATGTTTTAATTTTACAATAGTTGAACTTTGACTTTTGATTCTAATATGAAAAAAGTTGACATAATAATGATGAAACTCTCATTTAACAAAACATTTAAGAAATATATAGTTTATTAAAGAAATATATACTTTATTCTTATTATACAACAAAACTGCTCTATTTTCAGTAAGTGAAAATGTTTTGCCAAAAATATGAAATCCAGCTTAATCTTTATATATTATTTCTGCTTTAAAATGTTCTGTAAATGTCATGAAGTCAAAAAGACATTTTTCGTAAGCTTTTAGCCCAATGCTAAGTAAATTTAGTGACTGGGATTTAAGTCGTTATTACTTTCTATTCGACAGCCTTATTTTTCAACAGATTTTAACAGGGTATTAGTTTTTTAATCCATTAAACACTGAGAAAAATATGGTCAAAATAACCATAATAAGGTGTAATTTATAGTGTCTCTGACTCTTTGGGAACGCCAAAAAGCTTGATAATTTTTACCGAAGCGCTTCGGAAATGATTTTGGTAAAATTCACAATAAAATACGGTTTTATAATGTGTGGTGAAATTTGGTAAATGTGGTTTTAATTTCGTAATTTTATTATGAAATCTTAGAACATAGTACAAAAACCATTTATTCGTTTCAATTTACTTCTCAGTTTTATATTTTTTACTAAATGTAGGGAAAAAAGAACTATAATTTTGAAAACCAGAATTTCCAGTAAACCGGTACCATATGAACGAAAAAAATACCAAATGAATGGTTTAAATACCATATATTTTGATTTTATTAACCAGAATGATGTTTGTTTTTCTTTATTTTACCACAGATGTCATTACCATACAGTTTTACCAGAATTTTTTATCTGTGAAGGAAGTATTAAAGGAAAATTATTCTTTAGAAAGTAAATTACGAATTTTCCTTTTATCAAAAATATAAGCATTAAATCAACTACTTTCATAAACAAATGAATCTCTCTCATTTTCTTATTTAACCTAGCATTAGAAATAAATGTATCTCACTATCCTAAATGACTTTTCCCGCATCAATAACGGGACATTCTTCAAATCATTGTTTTAAAAAAAGGCAAAATTAGACCCATTTGTAACGGTACTGTTAGTTTTTTGTTAACTTAATGAAGTCTGTTTCTTTTAACCATGTCCCACGTGAGTTAAGATAAAATTTTCCAGCGAGACCTCAAAGAGTCTAAAATTCTCAGGAGAAAAGCAAGAAATCTAACAAATCTGATCTTTTCGGCGGAACAAGTACCAACTCTTCGGTGAAATTTATTTAGGTGAAAAGCTTAGATTTATTTTTTTATATGATAGTCTATCCTTTTAAGTCATCATGGATGCAAACGGAGGTACAATTATTTATTTTCCGAACGAACTTTTAGATCCCTTTTCGTAAAGATACATTTGCCAATTGCACACTCTAATAAATCCAGAGTAAACTCATTCGTAAAAATAGTCTTTGTTGATGTGTACCAATTGGGTTTAAAGGAAGATATTTTTTTATTCAACTTCCTCCACTAATCAAAGTTACCGTTCATTACAGTAAAGAAAGAAAAGAATCTCAATATTTAAAGTCTTTCATACGCCACGGTGGCCGCGGGAGTATTTACATATTGATCTGTAACGATGCATTAACGGTATCCTCATTCATTATCAAGTAAAGAGTGCGCGACTGTTTTACCAACATTCCTAAGAGTCTTAAGCAAATATCCACAGACAGAATCGTCGAAAAAGTCTGCCAAAGAACTGCTGTTTCGGCGCGATTTTCACAAGGAATAAAGATTTAGCTTCTTGTTCAAATCTTTGTTATTTGAATTCATTTCAATTCCTCTCTAAGAACATGTCTTGAAATTTTATTTTTGAAGGAAAATATGAGTTTTTCTGTCATTGCTATCAATATATCTATCGCGTTATACATAAATTGCAAGATTTATATGTAAAGACTGGGGATTGTTTTTCAATACCCCATTATTTTTATCTCAAAACGTAGAAATCTTATACATTTGAGGGAGTGTTAAGGATACGTTTAGAAATATAACTAAGAAAATTTAACTGCGAAGCAAAATATGAACTTTAGGGCAATTGATATCAATTCATCTACTTCGTTATGCAAATATTATGGATTTTAAATGCAAAGACTAGGTGTTTTTTCCACTTTAAGTGTCCTAATAATTGCCTAATAATTAATACTAAATAATTACCCTTTTGAATGAGCTGCTACTCAGTTATAATAAATCTCGAGAATTTCAGAGAAATTTTCTTTTCGATGCAAAAAACTAGTTTTTCTGTCATTGCTACAATTTATCTATCGCGTTATGCAGAAATTGTGAATTTTGCATGTGAAGACTAGGGATTTATGTATTGCATTTCGCAGCATTTACGGATGTTGCATGAAAAGACAAGGGTCTTTTTTCAACACTAAACTATCTGATTTAACTATATTTTTTTCCCGAAATGCGTTAATGCAGAAAAGCTAAATGTGTTTTTATAATAAACACTTATACATTTGAGAGAACTGCTTTTTTGTAAGGATACGTTACGAAAATTTCAAAGAAAATTTAATTTTGAAATGAAATAGTTATTAGCTTTTTGTTTGTTTTTGTAATTTATATTAATATACATATTTGTCATATAGCACTGAAATTAAGAGATAAGAGCTATATAAAGATAAGAGATATATAAAGATAAGAGCTGTTGTTTCCCCCCCATTACTGTACCATTTAATTATTTTCACCGAAAGCATTTTTATAGAAAAAGTAAAGATAATTTAATAATTCATTAATACAACTGATTATCATCAGTTATATTAATGAATTCAATAATAGAACTGATAGTAATAATTATTTTTTTTCGGAAGTTCAAAAAAACTAAAAATTATAAGCCTTTCTGCAACTGGTATCAATTTAGTTATGACCAAAAATCGAAATTTAGAACTTTATATAGCTTTTACTATTTCTTACGCACCATGACCAGTAGTATTTATATTTTAATATTTGATTCATAGTTGTATGAGCTAATGTTAATAATGTTAAATAAATGTATTGGGATATAGTTTGAACACCCAAGATGCATAAATAATTCATAAATTAGACATAATAGATACATAAATAAGGCAGGAAAATCATGCTCTAATGTGCTAGTAAATCTGAACTGCAGGAATGGAATTTAATAGCTATTTTACTAACACTATAAAAATCTTTCGCCAAAAGCGTAAAGTTGGTATCTATCACTTAACAAAAAGTTTTATTTATCCATATTATTTGTTTCTATAAGTATCGCCATTCAGGTAATTTATTGTTATAAAATAATATTTTATACTCTGAAAAAAAAGTCCCTTTTTCAGTAAAATTCATTTTTATAAAAATTTTACACAGTAAAGAATCTGATGAACCGTAATAGATGTAGTAATATTTACTTAAAAATCACTTAATCGCTGTAATTAAATAAAAAAAAATTGTAGAAATTACGGTATAATTTTACGGTAAAAATGGATTTAACGGATGATGCACTCAGGGCGCCAGTACACTTAACTGTAATTTGATCCGGAATTGTTTACAGTGGATGTAACATTCCACCCTAAACAATGCTTTCTCATAGAATGCGTCATTTATTTATGAGCTTATTTCAACTTTTCTATGATTAAAATAACTATAGTTTAAAAATGCTATATTTAGGCTTTTTTTTTTTTTTTTTTTTTGCTTATTTAGAGGAAGCCATATAGGTTATTACTTATATTTATTTACAATTTTAACTTCCTAATGTACAATAAATACAGTTTAAATATTAAATCTACTGTGTTTTTATTCAAAAATGTTTAAAAACTGTGTAAATATACCCACCTCTAAAAATGTATTTTTATGTAAAAGAAAAGTCAATTGCTTAAGGCTTTTTTTCCAATTGATGTCCAATTTATTAACCGTTCATTTAAGCCTGAAGAGAGCAACATAAATTTTCTACAACATTTTTGGTTTGTTTTAAATAAAACTAATGTTTCTAATTAAAATATTAATATAATTTATTAATTTTGATTATATTGTGCATTGAATTCTTTTAATTTCTAGCTGTCTTCTTCCACTCTTATTTCATTTTTCTAGTTCTTTTTATTCTATTTATTCCGTTTAACAATTTTTAACTTAAAAAAGAAGCGCGGAAGATATTCTGTGACATAAATCACTTCTACTTCCATAAAATAATACTTGGTCTTGTTGGCGCCATCTGTTAACGGCTACCTCAACTAAATTGTGCCTTGAGATCTTTCATTCAACCCGCCTCTCGATGCAAATAATGTAATTCTCTACTTCAATTTTATGAATATCTTTGCATATAATATAAATAAATGAACTAATTTAGTTAGTGTTATCACTTAAAAGTTATCATAGGGTATGAGATGATTATTCTAAAAGTGATTCGTAAGGATTTTTATTACAGTAATCATATAAAGAGCTAACATCGGTTTGATGTCAGTATGTAAAATTTATTGCAAATTTAAATAATAATTTATGGGAAACGATTCAATTTAATGGTAGACTGATTATTTTTGATCTTAGTCAAACTTTATTTGCAAAATTATATTAAATCATGCCGAAAAACTCTTCTTAACATTAAATGTTTGTTATTAATTTTATCTTTCAAAATCAGCTGACCAATCGAAAATTGAAGACTTCAATTATTAATTAAGCATGATATTTTATAAGTAATTGACGTCTTGTTGCATTATAGTTATTAATACTATTTGTTTGAGACCCGTAAAAACATATGATTAAAGAACGATTTATGAATATTTTGACCTTAAGTAGTATGAGAGAATAATCTCCAAAAAGAATTTTTTTTAAATTATATTTCGAGCTTTTTTTTCAATTCTGATTAAAATAAAAAATAATAATAAATAAATAACTAAATAAAAAAATATGTTTTCAAAGAAAAACTTACTTTGTTAGAAAGTTGCTTGTTCATTCTATTTTTCTTTAGAATATTGCCTACGATTTAATTTTCTTCTTTTTTCAGAAATCTTAACTTCCTTATTTTTTATTTAACTAATTTTAATTTTCATCTTACATAAAAGATTTTATGAGATCATGAATTCACCTTCTAAAAATATAATAATTTTACAGCATAATCAATGTCATCATTTTCATCCATCTTCATTATAACTTTTGACTTTCTTTAAGTTTACTGTAATTTTTACTACCTTAAACATACAAAAAATCATTTTTGACACATGAATACGTGTATTAAATGAATTAACAGTTTTTAGCGTTACAAAGTAATATATTTTAAATCTTTCTGAAATTATTTTTGAAAACTATATTCAATTAGTTTTTAACCAACCAGTTAAATACATATGTCATGTTAATGTATATCCCATAGAGCCAGAAATCTGATCATGCTTTTTTTCACAGTGTAAAATCATTTAAATAGCTTTAGAAATATCTTTACTTTTTTGAACTATGATTATTAATTCAACATACATCTGTACATAGTTTATAATGTGTACTACAAAGTATTTATTTATAAAATGCGTATGTCGCAAAATTTTATATTAATATTTGATAAATCAAATTTTTAGAAAACATATTCATAGATATTTATATTCATCATGCGTTTAAAATGATTGATTTATTATTTTTAATCAATCTATTATTTTTGTACGAATACTTTTTAATGTCTTTAAATTTATAATTCCTATTTTTAAAAAAATTCTAGCTTTACGCGAATTAAAAATGAATTTTTCCAAATGTAATTGCAAATGTATGTATTCTCTAAATGAATTTATATTAAAAACTCAGTGTAGTTCACATGCATTCCAAGAAATTTAATTTCAAATACGAGAACAAGATAATGACCACAAAATTGCTTGTAAGCACTATTTTCGACCATCTATGTAAGAATTAGTGAGACATGTAAAATGGATTTAATGGAATAGCGCGCCAAACCTAATAATTTGACGTTCTTGGAAAATAGCTTTTACAGACACCAATTTAACAAGTCTATAAACATATTGTTTGATTTATAAGCACTTATATATAACATATTACTGTCTGAAATATCAATTAGTTCCCTTTTCAGTATTAATGTAGTTCCATCTGTTTGTAATTTATTTAAGTGACCGTTATACTTCGTGATCGGTGATTCCAGAATAGCTGAAATTCAACAATCAACTTCTCTGTTACGAGTTTTTATTGGTTCATTTTTTTCCTGCTATTATTTTATCATAGGTTATAAGTTTAGAAATAAAATTTAAGAGAAATAAAATAATCTAAAGATAAATATAATGATATAAAAAATAATGATTTTAAAAAGCGTTTAGAATAAATTCTACCTGAAATCCTCACTTCATTTAATGACTTTTAATGTCTTTATTTTTATAGAATTGGAAAAAAAATCAACATTGAACAGTAACAGTAGCAGTAAATTGAAGAGTAACAGTAAATTGAACAGTGCATTTCATCGGTAGGTTATATTTCGGACATACCTTGAGACTCGTGTTTACAAAATGGATTAAAGACAAAATACACGTGAATAAAATTGGACACAGCATAAAATGAACCTTTTATATTTTAAGCAAATCAGCTTTTCAAATTTTTAACACCTTCCTTACTGGATTCTCTTAAAAAGCACGCGTAAAGAAAAATATGAGAAATTTGCTTGGGTCATTTGTTTATTTTTTTCAGTTACTACGAATAACACTGAGAAACAATTTTTTTGTTGTACTTATACAAATACTTGATTTTGCCTAATTCGGGTATGAAGATTTCAAATCAGAAATTATTTTTGTTCCTTAAGCTACAAATATTTTTTAAAATGACAATTTTACTTTATTCTTCGTCGAATTGTACAAGTCCAAAAATGTTATATATAACAGGGTGTCGCGTAAATGTTACGGCAAGCTTCTAGGGCAGTTAGGGCACATCATAAGAAATAAAACTGCTTAGAAACCCGTGCCCGGAAATGTCGTAGTACGCGGCGTGGGGTGCTTTCCTATTAGGACCTGTTCAGAAGCACACGAAGAAACAGTTCATAATAGGGGCGCTACAAGCGATCTATACAATTTTAATACTGATGATGCGTCCTAACTTCTCTAGAAGTTTATCGCGACATTTATGTGATCCCCTGTTAGATATAACGTTTTTAAATCTGTAGATTTCGACGAAAAATAGACCGAAAATGTCTTTTGAAAAAGCTGTAACTTGGCGAGAAGAACCGATTGGAGATTTGAAACCAGCAAAGTAAAAATATCCGGGATCCGTTAAAAAAATCCCATGCAACTGAAAACAGACAAGAAAGAAATTGTACCCCAGTGTTATCATCATCCAATTGTTAATTTTTTATCAATGTAAAATTCATTATAGTAGCTTAAAAAATGAAACCAAAGACTGTATTCATTTTTCTTAAACGCTCACTTTTTTCAAACACGCTTATCAAGCTATGTCTTTTTCCTTAATCCGAATTATGAGCTACGTTTACTTTTCAAAAGCACTTATCAAGCTATGTCTATTTTCTTAAACGCGGATTTTTAGCTCCATCAATTTTTTTTCAACCACGCATTTCAAGTTACGTCCATTTTCTTAGAAGCACAATTTGAGCCACGTCCAAAATAAAAAGCTTACAGACGATTTGTTTTCAAAAACATTGCGTAAAATATTTTCTAAAATTTTACATCAGAGGCAAAAAATATCTTTCTGCCAAAGATTCGAAGCTAGGCAAATGTTTTTGAAAAAAATCGTGGTCTCTGTATTTATTTTAAATAGATTTCATTGTATAAAAATTAGGCCGTATTATGCTTAAAAGAAAAATTTTTGATCTAGATAGTTCTAACACAAGATGCAATTTGCTGTTGTTTTAGTGAATTTACCGAAGAAATCTGCCATACTTTCAGGTTGAGCTGTAAATAAGTTTTTCCTTTTTGCTCTACGGTTTTGCAAACCTGCCGATTTTGTTGCAGGAGAAAGTATGAGAGAGGAAAACTTTATAGCAGCTTATAATAAGGTCATGTATTGCAGGAAGGTAGAAGTGTAGTAAAAGAAAATGCCCTTTCAAGATTTTGGATTGATGTAAAGAAAAGTCATCTAGAAAAATAAACAAAGTAAACAAATAAAATAAATTCATTGTAAATATCTAATTATAAATATTTTTTTGCTTATAAAAGTATTTTGAAATATATAATTTTTGGAGAAATGATCTCCAGAAATGAATTTTTGGAAAATGAATTTTAGAGAAATGAATTTTGGAAATAAAGAATAAAAAAATGTTTTTTTTTCTTCTAAAATCACCTAAAAAGATTAAAGATCAAACGAAGGTATTCCAATTCACTTAAATTTATTATTTAAAATTAAAATTTAAGGAATTATTTTTGATTTAAATAGATGCATTTTTTGAAAAAAATAACACTGTTTTTGCTTATATATATTTTTTAGGAAGAATGGCGGGTGCTTGTACATCTCTCAAAAACTGATTTGTACTTTATTACTTAAATACTTAATGTTGTAAAAGTGAAGAGAAAAAACAACTAAAATTTTAGAATCAAAGTAAAACTTCATCAACTGATAGGCTATATTTAATTCTCGTTCACATTGTTATTATAGCTTCTTTTCTAAGCCGAAATAAAAAAATTTCTCTAAATTTCAAACCCTAATTTCTCCTTAATCAAATAAATACGGCTGTTTTAATAATTAATCTTAAATTTCTTTTTCATTATATCGGAAATAGTTGAATTTAAATTGCGGCTTATAAAGTTTAAACGATACATTCATTTCAATGAAATTCACAAGAATAAGTTAAGTCTGAATTCTCTATTATTGACTCTATACCAACACGCATTCCATTCATTTTAAAAAGATTGAATATTCGTCTCTTACAACAAAGCTGTAGAAAAGTACATTTATGAACTCTTCATATCAATGGAACATATGGAATTCTTAAGCTTAGTGTCTTACGAATCTACCGATCATTCTTTTTTACGCAATGTCTTGCCCTTACTTCTTATTTGTTTTTACTTTCCTATCTGACTTTCATATTATTCCTCAAGTCGTTTCGTCGGTACTACTTTTCTGCTTTTACTTCCATCTTTTTTTATTCTAATATTTTTTTCGAAGCCAGCTGCGCCAATATCGGAATGATATTTCTTTTTTGCCATCCTTGTCTTTTGGCAACTCCTTTGATGTTTTTTACCCGCGGGACTACACCCGCGGAAGATGAAGACAAAAAAGCAACTCTATGTTTACCTGGACCCGGGTCGAACGCCTCCTGAGATTTTTTCCAGTCGTCATACTCTTTTTCCTACCCACCCCCTTCAGGAATCTTTCTTGGAATACTATAAGAAGGTACTACGACCCACCAAAATTGATCTGTATGTTTGTGTCACCGCCAAAACTCGTGTAATTTCGTCAAAAAAAACATTATTTTATGCATATTTTATTCGATTTCAATGTAAAAGGCTGGTTGAATTTTAACTGCTAACTTGAGTTAATTAAAAAAGACAGTTTAAAAATGTTTTCTGTTTAAATAGAAACGTGCATTCGTAAAAATCGTTTACGGTTTTGTTCTTAAAATAATGTTCCCATCCTGTTTAGTATATTCTTCACTTTTTATTACCCTGTTTTTAACTACAACAGAGTTTAACCACGATATGGTGAATGCTATTAGCTATGCCTTCTATTGAATTAGTTTGCATTGTGTAGTGAATGTATATTAATTCTTATCAATCTCTTTTTTAATTGATAAACACCATAGTATGTTAGTTTTTAGAAATCTCTTTTATTTAATTAGCACTTTGTAGCAAATGAGCATTAGTTTTTCTTCGTCTCTTTTTCAATTAATTAGCATTCTATAGTAAATGCAAAATAATGATTATCAATCCTTTTTTTAATAAATTAACATTATTTGGTGAATGTAAAGTAATAAATATCACTCTCTTCTATTGAGTTATTGTTCTATAGTGAATACAATCTCTTTTTATTAGTTAATAAACCAAAATTTAAAATAAATATTTTATAATTTAAGGTAAATTTAAATTAAATCATCACATTATTATTATCATTAATTTAGAGGGAGAAATTTAATCACATAATTTATTCCTGACAATAGGCTTATGTTACGAATTTTGACAATAATTTCATCACTAATTTTTTTTCAAATATTTATACAATTTAAAAAAGAATAATAAGATTAATTATGACTATAAGTAAAATCACACTTAATAGTCCATATAAAGTGTTTAATATTAACATAAGGCTTTCTGGTAATACGTTTTTCCCTTACCTTTTTGTTAAAAAACTGGTACAGGTCTGAAACTTCGCCTTGTGTCGTAAAAAATCACACGAAAAACAGTGATGTAATGCTTGTATACAACAGATGTGAAGTCTTTCTGTTATGAGAGCGATTGAACCATTCGGTAGCATCACTATTATTTAAAATTTTAATATTTAGTTTTTAAAGGTTTAGTATTTTTTAGGTATATTTTTCTTTAACAAAACAGTTATTTAATATCATGATTAAACAGTCACTTTTGTGTCCTTGTAATTAACCCGGATGGCAAGAAAAGGTAATTTGGCTTCACGTAAACTAAATTTACTTCGTGTGATACCAAATCCTCTCATTATTAATCCAATGTTTTGATTTCTCTATATTATATTCATATATATTATAGAACTATGGCCGTTGTCATGAGACAATTGTCACAGCCAGAAACTGTACTCAGATCAACAATCAAGTGTGTATCACGTCCTATGTGCCTCAATGACAACTTATAAGAATTGGAAAAATATTTCAGAAAAATTGCGATCTTACTATTAAATTTATACAAAGCGTGAAAGCTTTAGTTTAACCCCGCGTAAGTATTATATTAGGAAATAAACAATTTGTATTTTACTTTTCGAAATTATTTTGTTGTCTAGTAATACAGGGGTTGGACAAAACAATGGAAACGCTTCTAAACTAACACATTTTTTCATCTTTTTAAAAAAATACTAGAGAATCATTTTATAAATTCAGAAATGTTTAGGTTATGCTATTTATCACATATATCAATGATGGTTAAAACTTTTAAAGGCTTAAGGGACTGGCAATAAATTACAAACGGAAAAAAGTGTTTTTGAACATCCTATGACAGAAAATTTACCAATAAATTTGTAACTTGTCACAGTTATTTTGGTTATTGTATGCAACAATTGCACAAATCTACAATTGCATTTCGTAAACCTAGCTTAAATATTTATAGAGATATGGACATTTTTATTTTAAAAAAAACTAATATTTTTGTCTTACGGATTTTTTCTATAACTTTTAAACTATTCAAGAAAATTAAACAAAATTTTTGGAGCAACTTAAAATTAAATTATTGCTTGAAAAATTGAGAAGCATTCGTTCAAAATTGCGCAAGATATGAGTAATTGGAGTAGTTCTTTTATGCTGCACAGATGTAGGAAAAATTAAAAAAACATTTTTTTCTTAATTTTGCAAAAAATCGTATTTGGCAACTAATGAAAAATATCCGACTTGAATCACTTAAAAATTTGAAAAAGGCTCGAATTGATTAGAGGTTTTCTACATATTTTATTTTCTACTATTAAATAAGATTTATTAAAAAAGACAACGGCATTGTTGGGGATCATCCTCCATAAAAGTATTTTTTCTTTCGCCTGTTTTCTTTCATTTTTAAATTACATTTTGGTGCATGAATGTTTATTGTAAAGTATTATCATTTGTTATAACGTTTTGTCTTAGGATACGAAATAATATTTGTAGAAATCTCTTTTGTCATTTTGAGCTTTGCTTCTATTAGCTGGTACAAAAACTACATGGAAAATTGCTTATGAATTTTTAAATTTTTAAGATATTCATATCGGACTTTTTTTATGAGATGCCAAATACAATTCACTACAAAATTATGAAATTAAAAAAACTTTCTGAGCATGTGCATTATAAAAGAACTACTTTAAATGTTTATAACTTGCACAATTTTCAGTTTTTTTTTCTTCAAATTTTAAAGCAAAATATTTGTAATTAATTTAAATTGCTCTGAAAATTTTGCTTAATTTTATTGAATGTTTTTAAAATGATAGCAAAAAAGAACAATTTTTTTTAAATAAATGTCCGTATCTCTATAAATATTTAAGCAAGGATTACGAAATTTTGTGCAATTATTGCATATAATATCCTAAGCAACTGTCACAAGTTACAAATCTATTGCTATATTTTTTGGCACAGGATGTTCGAAAACATTATTTTCCGTTTGTAATTTATTGTCGGTCCCTCAAACCTTTAAAAGCTTTAAGGAACCATTAACTTCATTGATATGTATGTGAAACAGCATGATCTGAACACGTCTGAAGCTATAAAATGATTCTTTTAGTATTTTTCGAGAACGATGAAAAAATGTATTAGTATGGAAGTGTTTCCATTATTTTGTTCACCCCCTGTATATGTATATAATGTAACTTGAAATAGTCTAAAAGTTAATGGTTGAATTTGTAATATCATTGAATTTATAGAAGTAATAGCATTATTTAATTTTCAAATTTATTTTGTTATCTTGTTGTTTTGTAATTTATTTATTTATTTATTGAATTTTTTAATGTAAGTTTAACGAAGTTAATGGTTCCTTATTGTTTATGAGATAAAAATAAAGGGATTTGATTGTTAAACAATCGAAAATTTTAATTTTCTTCCCATATTCCTAACTCAAGAAATTTAGTGAAATCTATGTATTGGGACGTGAAAAAGATTGATTTCTGCTAAAAATTTTATTAATGTTTATTAACGTCTTTATCTATAAATACACAAGATCAAGGATTCCGTCTCCGATGAAGACGTAAACCAAAAATTTTTAAGTCTAAATAATTCCTTTTTAGGAGAAAAAAAATAAAACTGTAAAACTAAATGCTACATGCTTTTTTTGCCATGCGTTTAGGAGCTAATTTAAAAAATTAAAATTGCGCAAAAAACCCAAAAAGAGACAATACTCCTTTTTTCCACTTAGTACACGAAACGTATTGTTAAATTTATAATATATTTGCACCTCTCTAGAAAAAAAAATTGGAAACAAAACGTAAACATACCTTTTTAAGTAATTATACACTCTAAACATTTTTTTTTCTTCATTTACTTAAAATAAAACGCGCAAATTAAATTAGATTAGACATCATTTTATGATAATTTTCCGTTTTAATTAAAACGCGTCGGGGGAAGGAAAAAAAAACTTTTTTACCGCATTTCAATCATCTCTCCTGGCGACGAGAAAAATCGCAATAATGTCGCCAAGCCGGAATCATTTCCGTCTTCCAACTAAACATTAGTAAAACGAGAAATTTCGGCAGTCGGAAAATTTTTAAGTGGGGGAAAAGATAAAGAAGAGTTGGAATTTTCTTATAAAGGTTTTAAGAGATCCGGGATTAAAATAGGTGGCGCTGGCGAATACCGCGTTCTCGTTCCCATAGTAACGGTTCTGCTCTCATCCGCCATGCTTTTCGAGCAGCCTATTTCTTTCCCACTCACCTTCTGCAGAACCCTTCTTACCCACGAATACACAGGAAAAGTTTTCCTCTCTGGCGAATTTTACTTCCCCCCGCCCCCTATCCGTTCTTCCTCTTGGCGAACATGAATGTAGAGAGAGGAGCATCATCATACTTCATTCATCTCTTAAACTTTTCTCCGCCTTTCAGGTTCTGTGATTCTTGATAAGGGATAGATACAAAAAAAAGGGCTGAATTTGAAGAGCAAGAAGATAGGGGTAAAGCGTGGGAGTGAGGAGGTCTCTAGTAATGGGCTGAGATTGCCGCGAACACTAATTAAACACATTTAAAGCTCGGTTGCGTTTTTCACTAACTTGTTTCGTTTTTACTGAAGGGGAAAACATTTCCTGCAAGAATGCACATTTACGGACGACCAGACTTATCCTATAAACGGCACTAATTAAATTAGCGATAGTTTTCCCTCTCTTAGACCCTTCTTTTTTTTTTATTCTTCTTTCATTTTTTCCCTCATTCTTTTCCTCTCTTTCATCAACTCATTCGACCCATTAATATTAATTTATTGATATCCCCGAACAACACCTAAATCCAAATTCATATCTCGAAATTCACAATCTATTAGAAATTCGACAGCTCGAATCAAAAACCAGTGAGGAAAGTCGAAAAACTTATTGCAAAAATGGATTGTCTTTGCTGATTATTCCTCAACAATGCCTAAATGCTCTTCGGCATGAAAAAAAGTTGGAGAAAAATAGTTCATCTATTTCCATGCGACAGAAAATGGTTCGAAATTAAAAAAAAAATTGTTGCTTTAGCAGCCTTCGACTGACACCATCTTGAAGTTTAGATTCTAGATTTTTTTTTAGTTTATTTTGTTTTGAACCATTATTTTTTAATGAAAAAGATTTTATTAACCTATTACAATATTTTTTTATTAAGGACGAAAACTAAAAATCTGGATTGAGTAAGAAATAATCAAAATTTTAAGTAGTGTAAGCCTTTTATTAAAGTATAGTTGAAAATCGTGCAACTAAATAGCGTTCCAATAAATGGAAGTGAAACGGTTTTGGAAAAGAAAAACTACAATATGCTTAAAAGAAAAAACAAGTTTGTTGATAGAGCTTACAAATTAGTACTTTTTTAAAAAAAACACACCAACAAAGTCATTTTTTAACGACTAAAATACTTATGGACTAAAAAATTAGATTCAGTAAAAAATAATTACATTTTTAAAATTTTCTATCTAGAAACTAGATAATTTGTAGACATAAAAATTGTCCGCCATCATTTTTTCGTTTTGGAATAGTCAGGGCCTTATTAAAATTACATCATAGGGTTCTTTGTTTGTAAATTAAGCCTAAAAGAGAATATTTAAGTACTAATTACTCTGCTAATTGCAATATTAATTTTATACATTATATATATTAGCGTTCAAAATGCTATGACCAGTATATATTTTTATTTTTATTTGATTACAATAAAAAAAAAAGAAAAATATTTGTTCTTCAAAACAGCTTTCAATAAAGCACCTTTTAATAATTTTTTTTGATAATATATGTGTAAACAGCCAAAATCTCAAATAAAGTATAAAAAATATACCATCTAGAGACTTCTGCATGCCTCAGTATACACTGTTGAATTTGTAAATAATTATATTATATGCAAATTATATTCCGCCGACAGCAAGCATTTACGAAACGGGTTCATCATTAACCATACAAGCCTTTAGTTTTAAGGGATTTCTTTTGTAAAATATTTTAAATATAATGTGAAAAATCTTGGATTTATTGAAAAATAGTACATATCGCTGGTTCAAAGTTAAAACGACACTTCTGCACTCACTTCTCATTCAAATAACACGAGAAGTGAGTGCAGAAGTGTCGGTTTAACTTTAAACCAGCGATATGTGTTCATTTATTATGTCAGTAAGAAATTTTCCTTTTGAAATTACCTTTCGTGAGGATTAAAAGGGTAGCCTTTAAGAAGTTACAAAACTCAACTGGTTCAAAATATCTTGGCACAATTTGAATAGTTATTGTTATTCAAAAAGTCATTTTTTGTTTATGCCTAATAATTTTATGTTTATGAAATTTGTGGGAAATGGATTAAATGTATTTATTTTTAGGGTACTAAATGCATAATTTGTTATGATATATAATAAAATATATTCTTCCTCTAGTGAAAGTTCCCAATGTGAAAGTGATATATGGAGGATATTAATTGTAAAAATGTCTCAAACATGAAAGAATATATATTCAACAATTAAAAAAGATAAAAATTTTGTTTATTAATTTCATATTAAATGTATTGCTTTACTAAAAAAAACTTTCTATTTACAAGAAAATTGATATCCATAATTGAGTATAATAGAAAAATTGTTTCTAAAATATTTTCCAATTCTTTGGTATCTTACTATGAATTTTTGAGTTTAAATATAAATGAGTACGAAACATTTTTAATTCTTTAGTTTTAACTATTTTATACTCTTATAAATAAATATAACTTTTTTATTTTTACTTTCGTAAAAATAAAATTAAAATTGAGAAAATATGCGAGTAGCGGAAATTCGTTTTACAAATGAATAAAAAAGGAATGATAAATGTAAATTTAAAAATTGGAAAAGATAAAATATTGTTTAGTTATCTATCATGAAATATATTGTAATACTAAAACAGCTTTCTATTTACTATTTATTCTATTTACTATTTATACTATTTATTCTAAGATTTGTTATCCATATTATACATTAATGAAAAAAAAATTTCAAAAAGTAATCAAATCTTTAATATCGTACCATGAGTTTTGAGTTAAATAAAAATTAATAACAAATATTTTTAACTCCTTAACTTGCCCTTGGAAATAAATATAACTTTTTTTCACTTCATTAAAAATAAAATTAAAATTTGAAAAAAACAAACAAAGCAAAGTAAAAATCAGTTTGTTTTCTCTTACGTTTTTTTCTTTCTAAAGAAACAACAATCAATAGTGGTTACTGTGTAAGTTCTTATTCTAACAAAACCTACAAGAAATCTTGCGGAACTTTTTTTAACGAAAAAAAAATATATATATACAAAAGGCTCGTAAATGTCTACAGATATTATTTTTTTTACCAATGAAGTTTCTAGGGAAAAAAAGGATAAGTAAATGTTTAAGAGAAAATATATATATAAAAAAAAAAGAAACTATGAAAACAAAAGAAGAAACAATCTTAACTTAAAAACAATAAAGTAAACAAAAAAATATTCTCAAGAGAGATTTGAAAATATCCGTACCAATTACAAAAACCTCTCAATGATTTTTAAAAATGCTCATTTTATCGTTGTATAATCGTCATGAAGTAGAGAAAAAAAATTAAATCCCTTTTTAAGGGAGGTTCTTTTTTCCTTACCCTTTTTTTTTCCCTGCATCGTACCTTGTTTTAAGTTGAGTATTTTTACTATTCAACTGCCTTTACGAACTTGGTGGTAGGTTATCTCAAACGTCACATTAGATAACTGTGACAGACAAGGTTTTATCAAAAAGATAACCCCAGTTGAACTGGCTAAAAAACTCTAGTTGAATTCTTCACTTTTTTAGTTTTTTCATCCGCCCTTTTTCGGAGTATTAGGAAATCCGTTCTTTTCAATGTAATTTGAGTAAAACGAAGCAAATTCCCAAAAATCTTTTTCGAGTTATTTTATTTTTTTAATGGTGTTTTTGAAACAATTTGCTTTTTTTGCCGTGACTGTTCTGAAGAAATTTTAAATTGTAACCACTTTTTTTTCTACTTATTTATATTTATTTCACATTAGTTTACACAGATGATAACTTCTGAAGTAAATATACTTTTTTTGAACAAAAAGCAACACTTTCTTAAAATTTAATAGCTTTTTCCTTGAAATTAAAAATGAAAGCCACTTCAATTTTAAGGGTGAAAAAATTTTTGTATTTAACACAGTTGGAATATATCTGCTGCAAATGATTAAATTATATTGAAAACAGTTTATGGTATAAAATACAAGTAATAAAATGCTAATCAGAAACTAATGCTACAACATTTACGTAAAAATACAATCATTTCAGTACTTTTGTTTTTGATTTGTGGTATGAAATAATAATGGCTGTATAACCTAATTTATGAATATGATTTGACTACAAACTCTACCTGTTTCTGCACTGAGAAAAAAAATATGGTCAAAACTTCCAGAATATGGTAAAATTTACCGTATTTCTGGCTCTTATGGAAACGCTAAGAAACTCGGTAGTATTTACCAAAGTGCTTTGGTATTGATTTTGGTAAAATTAACAGTGAAATATGATTTTATAATTTGCTATAAAATTTGGTAATTTTATCGTGCTCCCTTTGAGCATGACATAAAAACCATTTATTCGGTTAAATTTACTTTTCAGTTTTGTATTTGTCACTAAATGTGTGATATATAATTGAAATCACACATTAGTTAAACTATAATTTTAAAAACCAAAATTTTCGGTAAAATTTTATCATACGATTTTACTCAAAGTGTTTTTACATACATTACGATAATTTTACCGGAATTATTTTCTCTGTATACATTCTCAGGACGAGGTATCGCTGTTTCGAAATACAATGTATCGATATTATCTTTATATGGCCAATTTAAGGATTCTTTAAACCATCTGTTTTTCATAAAAAGAATGATCAGTTAGTTAATAATAGTTGCTTTGGATGGCTAAATTCGATATACTTCTGTCTTTTATGCAGAAAAAATACATTGGATTGAGCATGAACGCATTG
This sequence comes from Parasteatoda tepidariorum, assembly GCF_982258835.1. Taxonomy (NCBI): domain Eukaryota; kingdom Metazoa; phylum Arthropoda; class Arachnida; order Araneae; family Theridiidae; genus Parasteatoda; species Parasteatoda tepidariorum. The sequence continues at coordinate 65,188,020 of NC_141765.1, forward strand.
GAGTACGATTTTATTTTCCAGAAATATCTTGTTATTATTTTTTATGAACTGCTGTTATAATTGATAATTATCTTATAGTATATCTGTATTCTGATAAAAGTTTTAAAAAAATTAAAGTAGTATTGTAGATTGCTGAAAAAAGTGTATTTTTGTGCGTTATGCACTATCTTTTCTCTAGAATCTTGTGTTAAAGAATGGAGCTTTTTTTTTCCCTGAGCTTGAGATAAAAATCTTGTTATCTTAACATCGTGTGAATGTGTCAGCTTCATCAATCTCCAAACCACGTTTTGTGTATTTTTAGATTCTACTCCCGTCGTCAAACAGTCAACGTGTCTTTTATTTTCGCAATTACTGGCTATAAATTTAAAAGAGTTGGTATTGCTGAATGACAGAAACGGGTTAAAAAAGATGTTCAAAATGATCTGAAGATATTTTTCTAATTGGAGATAAACAATTTCGGTTCACTTGACTTCTAAAAAAGTATATGCTACTCGAATATCCTTGCTTACAGAAAGTTTGCATTTTTCTTCTTCTCTTGCTTCTGTCTATTATTACCGCAGTGATTAGTGTTAAACATAACTCACTCTCCTTGAGAACTGTTTCATTTTTGTTCTAGGTATTCTTGCTAAATAAGAACTAAAACATCATAATCCATTCATGTTTTCTGCAGATCCTTTTACATCATCATATATGGGTCGCTAAAATCTCCCTGTCAAAATAATACATTGATTTATATATGTATAAGTTTTCTTTACGATTCGGTTGTCCCTGGGTTTCGAAACAAACGAAGCACAAATGATTATTAAGCGATTCCCGAATAATTTGTCATTTTCTTCCGCTTGTACGATTCTCCCAGATGAAGATTAGTTAATCCCGTATGAAAGAAAGAAGATAAATCTTAAAGGAAAAGGTGGTAAAACTCGCGGAAAGCTGTCAACATTCTAGCCGATTCCGAGTTGAGCCACAATCTCTTTAGATATACCACCACCCTTTCCAAATCCTCACCTATCTCCTATATGCCAGAAAGACGCTCGCCTTAAGCTTCTTCAAATTAGTTTAGAGCAAAAATGAAGCCAAATCCAGCTTTACCTTTTACAAGAAACTACGAAAAATTCTTTCCCAGAAAGCTTAACCTCGCCAAAGATCCCAGTGTCTGACTGTCCATCTTCAACCATGTATGTATGTATAGTCCATACAAACGCTCTGGACCTTAACAAGATTTGTCAGGCACGATTCAAACTGTGTGAGATACCAAGGAAAGAAAAAATACTCAATGAAAAGATGAAAAGTGCAACTGAAGGACTAGTTTGTAACTAGTCCAATCTCCGGGGGATAAGGCATCAGATTCCATAGATCAGTGGGACTTCATTCGTTTATTTTCTTTTTGGGATAAACTCAATAGGGGAACCTGATCAGAAACAAAGGATAAAAAAAAGATATATATTATCAGGAAAAGGCGATGAACCTCATTATTGCGCAGCAAAACTGACGAGTTGTAATTTTCATTGTTGTCAATTGTCAATGCCTAGAACAAAATGGAGTTAGCTTTAGCTGACTGAAAAGAGGAAGAAAAAAAAAACCTGAACAAGACGTAAACACTTTATGATATTATTATTTTTTTTTATCCACTACATCATTTCTTTTGTCTTATCTTTGAGCTCCTCTGGGCTATAAAATTGCCTCGAGACCTTGTTATCGGTCATATCTAATTCAACAAACCAACGAAAAAAATGCTGAATGAAGATGATTTTTTTTCTCCCAGAAATGCCAAATAAGTTGGTCATCATAAATTGGAGGATTTGATCTGTTTATAGAAAATAGGGTGTAAATTGAATGGTTTCTTTTCTTAAAATTCTGTTACTTTTTCCACACTTAATAAACATTTTCTTTATTTGTTTCAATCTTTCTCTATCATTATTTTCAAATATTAATAACATATTAATTTTATACCTGATTCCAACTCAATTTTCTTTATTGAAACTAACATTAGGGATTAACGTGTTACTTTTTTTAAGGATTTTGTTTAAAGAATGAGAAAACCACTTTTTTGCCTCATAAAATTAACAAATTTAATTACAAATGTAGCTTAATTATTATGTTGAAATAAGCAATTCCATCTTTTATTTATACTAACTCCGTAGCAAACTTTTTAAGTAAGAAATTTTTATGAAACCCCTAAAAAATTATTAAATATGATATTATTTAGGTTTTTTTCTCCACTTTTTGATATAAAATTCCGTTTTAAATCTTTTTTCTATTTCATATTTTTTATATAAGGAGTAACAAAAGTGGATTTAAATATTATGTAACGATTGGAGCAAAGAGTTATCTGGAAAACTAATAAAAAAAATTTATTTTTTATAAAAACGTAAAAATTTTAAATAATGTATTCGTTTTAAAAACATCTTATTTGTTTATTTTTATGTAATTAACAGGGAAAGCAATATCTCAATCGATCGAAAGCTTAATAATACTTAGATAAAGATTCTAACATTTTGAAATTTTTTGAAAAATATCCTTGTTCATTTAATCCTTTCACTTTTCTTACTGTTAAATTTTAACGTGCTTGTTTCTTCACTTCAAAATTACTTACTAGTTATTTCACGTAATTTAAATTATAATACTTTCTTTTAAATTACCATTTATGTTTTATTTCAGTACACGAGCATACTTAAATAAATTAGTTTCTGAGATTTGAACTCTTGTTAATATTGCAAATCAATCAATTTTGCATCTATTATAATTGTAAGTTTCTCCCTAATAAAACAAGTTAATGTTCCAAGTCTTGTAAGTTAACGACTCAAAAAGGTTTCAATGACATTAATATTGTGATTTTATTAATTCAAAATTAAGTTTTATATTCGAAATTTAATTATATCTCCCCTTAATTAAAGCGACCTCCCTTTAGAATCCATGACCACCTACACAGTCAAGGTCTTTTATTGGTCAGTTTGTACAAATCAAAGCCAATGTTATTCTAATTACCTTGAATTAACCTCCTTGGTTTCGATTTGTAATATTTAAGCACTCATAAACATTACAAAAAAATAACATATTACTCAAACGAATCGCCTAATATTAGATCTGTTTTATTTAATATGATGTAACGATTAAAACTTCACTGTAAATTTTCCGTTTTTGTCAACGTGATAAAAATATATTAATGAATTCCAAATAAATCTATCTAATTGCGAAATATCAGTCTTTGAAGGTTTAATTCAAAAGTGAAAATTACTAAAAAGTAATTTGCAACTTTTTTTATTACAATGCTTATACTTGTATTGTATTATTGTTTTTTTATGATAAAAAAGATTTTTTTTTAAATTTTATGTACCTATAATAAGGATAAATTCTATGTTTGTAGATCTTCCTGCACAAGTCGGCTATGCAGCACCATGCAAGGGAAATCCACCGAGGAGAAGTTAAACCCCATCAATGTCAACAATGTCTCAAGTCTTTCTCCTCTAATCATCAATTAACGCAACACATAAGGATCCACACGGGCGAAAAACCCTACAAATGCTCCTATTGTGACAGGCGCTTTAAACAACTATCACATGTTCAGCAACACACACGGCTACACACAGGTAAGACATTTTTTTCTTATGTAAAATAATTTATACTGTTTTAATAATTATTTAGAGCCAGTCGAAGGGATGTAGCTGTCTTTTTTGTGACAATTGTTAAAGTACAAAAATTCACTTCCCGAAATAAAACTCTCACGTTTGACGATTCAGCCATCCTTGAACTGTATTTCGTTAATTTGAGAATAATTTTCTCACGAAATCACCTGATTTGTGACGAAGCGGGAACTCTCAGATATATGACGAAATGACGGAACAACATCGTAGTGCATTGTAGTAGATTTTTAACTAGAATGACGGTACTAGAATGAAGACTAGACGATCGAAAATGAAGTGACGATAAAAGAGTATGGTGGGCAAGCGTAACGGATATTCCGTAAAGTAACCGTACTTTACGGAATATTGACAGTTGTTAAAGTACAAAAAAGTATATATGGCAGTTGTTAAAGTACAAAAATTCACTTCCAGAAATAAGACTCTCACATTTGACGATTCAGTCATCCTTGAACTGTATTTCGTTAATTTGAGAATAATTTTCTCACGAAATCACCTGATTTGTGACGAAGTGGGAACTCTCAGATATATGACGAAATGACGGAACCACATCGTAGTGCATTGTAGTAGATTTTTAACTAGAATGACGGTACTAGAATGAAGACTAGACGATCGAAAATGAAGTGACGATAAAGGAGTATGGTGGGCAAGCGTAATGGGTATTTCGTAAAGTAACCGTACTTTAAGGAATATTTAGTATTTAACAGTTAAAAAAAATTTTTTTTTTTGAAGTTTCGTACTTTATAAGGTTTTTTTTAAAAGTTAGATACTAACTATCTTTAAAATAATATTCTCTTTATTTTACGACGATTAAAGAATATCTAAATATAGCATCCTATTCATTCTACAAAGAAAAAGAATAACCAGAGATGAAATGTATTCTCTTTATTACACAAAGATAAAAGAATAACTAGTGATGATATTCTCTTTATTCCACTAAGTTAAAAGAATAACTAGGCATAAAAATATTTCCACTAAGATAAAAGAATAATTGATTTTATTGTTATATTAAGAAAAAGTAATTACTTAAGATAAAGTAGTAGTAATTGATCAAATATATTTTCCCTGTTTCATTCAGATAAAAGAATTATTCGAGATAATATGATTATTTTTTATTCCACTAATATAAAAAAAAATTGATTTTGAAAAAAAATCAAGTCTTATAAATGTTTACCTTAAATATAATGAGTTTTAATTTTAATACTATATTCCTTGCTAATAATTTGTAGTTACCTTTAAAAAATATCTGCAATATATTGCACTTTAAATAAATAAAATGCAAAAACTTCTTAAATTCAGGATACTAGTCAAAAATTGTGTTTTTTGTTCATTAAAATTAAGTGCCCTACGATCTGTCACTGAAATGAGTAGTTTTTCTTACTTAAAAATAAAGTCATTAAATTTAAATTCATAATCGAATTAATTTGATTTCAATATTACCTAATACAATCCATAAAACTGCATAAATAGTTGCTGCATGTTAAGGTTAATAAGAAATAAAAATTCATTACAAGCAAGTACAGTTAGTTATTAACCGCAATGGAAGTATAAAATATCATTACTTGCTTAAATATATACGAAAAATCTAAAGTTAATTAACTAAACATTAATACCCTTAATTGTGCTTCTTAAAAACTAATAATTCTCATAAACCGTTTTTTGAAGAAAAAAATCACTTAATGACCAGCAAAGATTTATTTCACAGAACAAAAATTTAGCATCGAAAATGTTATTCAATTCAATAAAAGAAGCTTAATGAATATTTAATTAATACGACTTACCTTCTTAAACATATTGAATGAACAGATGGTCTTAGAATTAAATTAATAACTAACTATTAACAAATTATTATAGCCTGTTTAAGCATTTAATTTAACCTTAATTAATTTTTTTTCTAACTCTTTTATGCTTAGCCAATTTATAAATATTTTTTTCTTACTCTTTGACACATTTTATACGAGAAAAAACAAATGAACATATTTTACTTTTGTTTATTGTTATGTTCTCATTAGCAATATAAAAGTCATAAATGTTTGATCTAATTGCCTTATATAAATTTTGAAATTTATGTTATTATTTTATAAACATATTTATAGCCTGGTGGCAGTTTACTTTAATTATAATTTAAATTTTACAATAAATATTAATTGATATGCTTCATTTAAAGCATCCAAAACAGCGGTTACATATTTTGCTCATGGTTAAGTTTATAATATTTTGTGATCTCGTCTTCTAAACATTTCCATTATTTTCTTAAATTCTATTTTTTTTTTATTTTCACGTTTTATTTTTTATTCCACTTTTTTAAATCCAACATTTTTAAATAATTATTCAGCTTCTAATATTTAAGTGCATATTGTTAAAGAATATATCAACATTGCGTAATAAAATTTGAGAAATAAGCACTGCAAATTTTTCAAAATTTTTATTTAAACTGTTCGCTGTGTTATAAAGATATTACTATTATAAAGAGTAGAACTCTAGTCCGTTTAATTATATGAGATTTTTTTAAACTATTTTTTTTTTCTTAATAAATATTATCTAAAAAAATCTTTATGTAATGTATTAAACAGAGTTTTCCCTAAGTGTTTTTTGAAGTGCTATTTCGCAACTGTAAATAGTTGTTAACTCATAAACTCATTTGACACATACATTTGACTATAATTACTGTACAGTTTACAGTAATTACAGTTAATGTTTACAGTTAATGTTTACATAAGAGGTAATAAAGTTCTATTCTAAAGAAAGGATTCACAAATTTAGGATAGATATTACTAATTTGCTTTTAAGTTCGGCTCAGTATACTTAATTAAATTTACCGGAACATTTATGTCATGTTACTAATTAAATCCAATCACAATTTCGTTTTTAAATGAAAAACATCTCAAACGTTAAAATATTCAATCAAGTTAGGATATTACATACAATAAGATCGTTGCTCATTTTAAAACGACATTCATGAACGATTAGTGAAATTTATTTTTAAAAATGATAATCAGTTTAAAAATACATTTCTACAATACAATTTAAAACAATGTCCGTGGTATTTAAAGTAAAACAGCATGCGCTTTAATCTATTATAAAAAATATAGGGGAGGGAGGGAGAATTAGAAATTTTTAAAAATTTTGAAATTCCTAATAATGATGAAAGATCTTTACATTTCTTTTGAGCAAATTTAATAAGAAATGTTTGAAAAAAAATTATATGATTCACTTACCATTATATCATACACGTTTACCAATGTTCTTCTGGCATATTTTTTTTTTCATTTTAATTATTAATTAATTATTTCTTTCTTTTGCAAATCGTAAAAAAAGATAGTATTTATAATTAGAAAATTTAAATGCATAGAATTCATTAAGATTAAGAGTTTGGTTCAATGTACCCTAGTTTCATATGAAGATCAAAGGAAAAGTACGGATTATGTCCATTTTTTTCAAAAAAATGACCGCCTTCTTCTGCATTTTGAGAGGATTGTTCTGTATTTTCAAGTTTTCAAAATACAATAGCGTGGAAAATTAGCTCTCCTCGTGAGTTATTACACAGTGAAGGTGGATCGTATAGGGGAAAAACGGTTCCTCTCCACGCGTAGACAAGAACAAAGAAAAGACAACTGAGGATTGGGAGGGAATTTTGAGGAAAAAACGGTTCTTGTTCAACCCGATTTTCAAATTAAATTTTTTCTAAACACAAAAAAATTTCAATTTTCTTATGAAATTTATGAGGGATATAAGTAAATGCTTGTGATATTCGTGTATGTTATTATTTTTACTATTTCTATCGAATGCTTTATCCTGAAAATTCTCAAACCTTAAAACTTGTTTTTCTAAGAATCAGCTTTCATGGGTATAAACCGTCCCTCTCCATTGTTCTTCTTATGTAAATGCACACATTAATCCATTTTCAATTAAAATTCTATTTAATCAAAATTTAACTGTTTTTTGTTCTCTTAATGTAATTAATATAATAATTTAATATAATTTTTTTAAATTTTTAATAGTCATGCATATTGACACATATTAACGAAACAGTTGTTGAGTAGTTTTCTCTTCATAAATAATTTAAATATTTTGCTGTCAAAAATTTTTCTGATAGAAAATCTTCTTGAAACTTAAATTAAATTTATATTTTTAGTTAATGTTTTCGAAAATTTATCATAATAAATCAGCATACAGGGATCGAGGATAGTTCATGGCGTCTCCTATCTCTCACCGTTGATTCACTTCACGTAAATTAAAAAAAAAGAAAGTATAAGTAAGAAATTTTGCTATAATATATTATATGGTGGGGCTAAAAAGTCAGACAAGCACATTATAAAATAACATTAAATTACATTAAAACATTTTAATTTATTGAAAATTAATAAATTAACAAAACTTAACAAATAATAAGAATAATAGTAAACTTTGACTAATAAATAAATTTAATTGGTATCAAAGTGACCAACTTTTGCTAGGGCGCAAACGCTTATTGAAATTTTCAGTCGAGACCTTAAATCTATCTAATTCCCACCGAAGAAACTGAACTCCAAACTTTTGTGTACAGAGCAAAGCAACACTTAAACTGTCGCTTAAACGACTCGAAAGTAGCTGATGATTCGATGATAAAGCCAAAAGCATATCACGTAAACTAGGAGATATATCATAAAATATTTTATAATAAAATGGTTAAAAAAATTAATATACACCTTAAAAAGAAATCAGTTAACTTTTATTCTATGATGCAATAAATTTGTCCGAGTTTTTTTGGCGCAACCTGTAGTTTTTATAAACACTTTTTTAATTTCTCATATTTTCGCCCGTAAATAAATGACTCATGTTTTGACCTAACCTAAGGCAACATTTTATTTTTGAGGTTACTTTCACAAAATGCTGTAATTTTCGCCCGTAAATGAATGACTCATGTTTTGACCTAACTTAAGGCAACATTTTACTTTTGATGTTAACTTTCACAAAATGGTGTAATTTTCGCCCGTAAATGACTGACTCATGTTTTGACCTAACCTGAGGCAACATTTTATTTTTGAGGTTAACTTTCACAAAATGGTGTAATTTTGCATAATCATGTGATTTTATGTCCAATGCTGTATACAAATATTTAAATTTTAAAAAATTTCAAAAATAAACACAGTTTTAAAGGGTTATCATCCATGCACGTCTGCCCAATATACCCCACATTTTCATATAGTTTTTTTTAATTTCATTTTTTTTTAAATTTTACAAATTTAACACATTTCATTAACTAACTCATTCAGCATAATACACATGTAATCACAGTTTTAAAATTTTCCGTAAAAAAACAAAAATTTTCGTTCATTAAATTAATAACATAAATATTTTCAATGAAAAATCGTATTTTCATGTATAAAACAAAAAAGCTCCCTTACGTTCTGGTGAAAGTAAAATAACTAAAGTGTATAAAATATTAACAAAATATTAAAAATCACTAAATATAACACAGTTCCGTTAACAAATCTAAAATAATATTATCGAATTTAAAATTTTCAACCAGAATAGCAGTCAACATCATTAATATTTCGATTAACCTTCATTTCTTATGGAAGTATCTGGATTTATTATCAAGTCCTTTAAATCGTTATTGGACAAAGTATCGAATTGTTATGGAAATAATTGTTTACTGATATGTTGTTCATAGTTTTCTTCTTGCATAGAATCTGACTTCGATAATGCTAAATTATTTTGTATTGACAAATATAATGAACTTTTAATTATACCAATTGTTTAAAGTAAACTCAATTTCAACATAAGTTCTAAGTCTGTAAAAGAATTTTTGAACAGAAAAGTCTCTCATATTATATTAGACTAAATTAAATTAATTGCTTGAGTTTTTTTTTTTTCCCTGCGATCCGGTTGTTTTTCTCTTGTATATCGATAAAGCAAATATTTTTATTCAAGATTAGAAAGTGAAAGTTTAACTATTACTTTTCTTTTTAATTTTTTTGTTTATATTTAGCAATTGGCCTTAGCATTGGCATATAATATAAAGGTCAAGGAAAATAACTCAATACAATAAAATCGTACCAGTTTTTCTTAATGTAAACTCAATTTCAACATAAGTTCAAAGTCTGAAAAAATAAGAGAATTTTGCACAGAGAAGTCTTTCAAATTGTATTACGCTAAATAAAACTAATTGCCAAAGGTTTTCTTTTTATCTTCTGCTGTGTTTTTTCTCTTCAATATCGATTATACGAGCAAATTTATTCAAAATTAGGAAGAAAAAATTTTAACTATAACTTTTCTTTATTATTATTTTTTTTACTTAGCACTTTGGCTTAGCTTTCAAATGGTATATAATATAAAGATCAAAGAAAACAAGCCGAAATCTTGAGCTTAATTCTAAGCTTATATCTGAAGCTAATTTTCAATTTAAAAACCTCATTGTAATTTAGATATATTCTCAAGATAAGCATAGGATTAGTTCGGGAAGCTAAAGGACTTAAATTTTAATCCTTAAGATATCCTTTCTCAACATGAGTGATTTATTTTTAATATTTTAGAAAAAAAAATAATTTTAATGTTTTTCTTATTATGTTCTTTACTTCCTAAAATTATTAAAATCAGAGTTTTTATTCTAAGTTTGACAGATATAAATTAGTACTTACCCATTCATACAATTTTTTTTTTTAAAAAGACTCTTTTCCTATTTTTGGAAAGTTTTTTAAAAAGGATTTGTTTTAATTAAGTTTTCACTGAAAAAGAATTTGTTAGTACAATTATTAATTTAAAAATACTGATGGTTTGTAATTTTTAAATCTTCAGAATTTCAAATAAAATTAGAATTAAATGATAGTTGATAATTCGTATTTTTTAATGCTTGATTTAAATGTATTTCTTTGAAATTTTTTATAATAATTTTGCTAAAATGTAATATTTAACTGTGAAAAATGTTTAAAACTGAGTGTATAATTTTAATGAATTTAAAACTTTAATTTTTTACTTATTTTCTACTTCAATATAATAGTTATGGCTCAAAAATTGAAAGATTTTGCTATTTAACCAAAATAAGATTCTTATTATTGCAAACTTAATGCTGTTACATAATAGAGTACTGGCTACATTATCATTATAATTTATTTTTCCAATAATTATACAATGTAAGACAAAAACAATAATTCATTATTTTTTTAAGCCTTAAACACGTTTACCATTTTGACATTTTCTAAGATCTCTGCTGCCATGAATTTAGACTTCTTTATTTATACAATTCTTATTTTATAAATATACAAAAAAAATCATAATTGTATTCCACATCTTATTCTTAATTATTATTCTTAAAAAACTTAATTCAATAGTTTATTTACACAATTTAAACTTTATTTTAGTTTTAGTGTGCTATTAAATTCCAGTACAAACATTGTGATTCTCTCATAAAATTACAAATAATGTCCAAGCTTGAACCCTTTATATACAGGGTGTTCAGTAAAAACCACCCTTAATAATCAATTTTACAATTCTTATCAAAAATTTAAAAAAAAGTATACGCATTTGAGGTTGTAAATTAATATTCAAGTGATCAAAAAACAATAACGCTTTCGGAATATGACAAATTACGGCACAGAAAGACTGGGGTAATAAACAAGACATGTTTGATAGCGAAAAGAATCAGAGAAAAGTTGAAAAACGGTTATTAAAAATATCTTTAAGTTTCAACCTCGAATTAAACCTATTTTTATGTTTATTACATCTGCCATCTTCTATTGTAATTGATTAGATTTCGATATAAATTTTTGTTTTTTCCTCTGTTGAATATTCATTTGTTACACGTAATGTGTATTTTTTTAGTTTTAATTTTTAATAAAGTTTCTAAGCATACATATTAAAGGTGGTCTTTACGGAATATCCTGTATTTATGAATAATTTCCTTCAATTCAAATGGGAGAAAATCAAATAACTATTATGATTTGGCTAGTTTTTGTACTTTAAACATGTTGCTAATTTGATTGAAATATTAAAAATCAAATGTTCGTTTCTAAAAATTTCCATTTTTTAGTTTCCTAATATCAAACAGTTATAAGTTATTTTTCAATTATATAAACCAGAAAAAACTTAATCTTATTTAAATTATGTATCGAAATTAACAAAGGCTGAATGCTTTTTTTTTATTATTATTTTTAGGAAGGGGCCGTTTAAATGTTGCGTTAGTATTTAAAGGGGGGAAGGGATTTGTATCTTGCTTAATTTTGTTGACAGAGGGAATGAATGGATCAATGCTTATGACACAATGCTTAAAACACAAAATTTTTCTTAAGTACAAAAAAAACATTGTATCTTGCTTAATTTTGTTGACAGAGGGAATGAATGGATCAATGCTTATGTGAAACACAAAATGTTTCCTAAGTACAAAAAAACATTGTATCTTGCTTAATTTTGTTGACAGGGGGAATGAATGGATTAATGCTTATATAAAACACAAAATTTTTCTTAAGTACAAAAAAACATGACAAAAATGGGTAAATGCAAAAAAAATTACACTTGGAAAATTCCAAATGTGAAATAAAATATTAAATTTGGGGAAGGACAGAAATTGGAGGGGGGGGGAAATTTTCAAGGAGTTTTATTTTTTATAAAATAAATTAATAAGTAAATTTTGTTTACGCAAATTTCATCTCTAATTAAAATTTAATCCTAAAGTTCTTAAAATAAAATTCCTGCAGGAAAAAGTCAAAGCTAAGCAAAAAACAAAAGGGGGATAGAGGTTGTAGTTACTTTCTTACTTTAGTATAGAAGAGGTTTTGTAATTTGCTTATTTTTGCTGACATGGGAGGAGGGGGATCCAAAAGTATCAAAAGCATATTATTTGAATGACCCCCAACATTATTATCGTCCAAACAGTTATAGCAGATTTTCGTACACAAGGAAAGAAAACATGCTCATTTATTATTTAACCTCATTTAAAGAAATGCAACAGATTGTATTGCCAATATAATACGAAAATAAATTCCTGTTTCAAAAATCCTTAAATTTAAGTTTTTAGTAATCTCAGTAAACTCTTGCAACAGCTTAGCGTGATTTAGATAAATCACATGCTCTACTTTTCAAATCACGTGATCTGTACTGAACCATGGTTTTATAAGGTTAAACAAAAATGAGAAAAAGTAATATGTGAGATTTTTTAAACGAATTTTAGCAGTATCTCGTACATAAGAAGCGAAAACCATTTATTATTTTATTTATGGTTTAACTTTTTTGTATCATTATTTAAAAGGAGAAAAACTATCAAAATTTATTTATATTTCTCTTATAAAAATTAAATGCATCTTACTGTGAAGAATATTATTCTTTATTCCAATATTTAAAATTAAGCTATTTTTTCGCTTTTAATAACTCCCAATAATTGTTGCAAAGAAATTTTCTGCAACATTAAATCCCAAACAAGAGTCTTTTAGCTACCTGCAAAACTCCGGCAACCCTTCAAAGAATGTTGATTTTTTTTTTCCTGAAAAGAAAAATTGGAATGGGAAAAATTGGTATAAAAGGAGAACAAAAGCTGTAACCAGACTTTTTAAAATTGGGAGAGGTCCATCTTTTTCGCATACGTCTAACAACTAGATCTTAAAAGAAGGGTAAAAATTGATAATCAATACCCTAGCATTCGATATAGTAAGTAAGTGCATTAAGATAGCTATTGTATTCCATGCTCGACCTCTGCGACATGTTTTATTTTCTTTTTATTATTTTTAAATATTTTTTTTTTCGCTTCCCACCCAATTTTTCTTTGATAGTATCTTTCTCTTCCCTCCCCTCCCCCAACTACACCCACTAACTCGTCACCAAACTGCTTTCAATTGCCAGGACCAAAAGTTTTTTTTTTGCTTTATATAGCCTCTTAGAGTAAACTTAAACTTTAGAACAGTAAATGAAACTTTTAGCGAAGATCAATCGTCCGAGTATATTCTTTGAGATATGGGGACATTTGCTGATATCGAAATTGCTCATTTTTCGAAAAATTTTTGACATTTTGAAAGGACACTTAATATTGCGGATATTTCTATATCTGGAACGTCAAATTTAAACTTGAATTATGTTTCCTTCAATTTTTGATTGATAAAACAAATCTAATTTTGGTTTTAGTTTCAATTTTTTTTTTTCATGTGTCTTAAGATTTTGGGTTTATCTCAAATGGGATTATAACATAAACTGTGCAGAGATGTTACTGCTGCTCTGATATACTCCAAAATTTATCCATAAAAATTATAAAATTTCTTCAAATTTATTTTAATTCTGTTTCGCTGCATTCTAGCTGCGCCCTCTATTTACTCCGAAATAGCAAATTAAAATATTTTATTACATTTGCTTTCAAACAGGAAATTCCGCGAAACTTCATTAGTATTTTTTCCCAAAAATGTACTTAAAGTAAGGGGAATGCTGTTGTATTTAAAAAATGAGAAAAAAAATTTATTTTTGATGATTTTTGTAATTGATAAGTTATTTATGCTGCTTTTGATATAAACAAAAGTTCTGATTTCAATTCCAAGCATAATAAAAAATATTGATCCAACTGTCTCAAAAATTGTAGCAAGTAAATAAATACTTCAATGAATTGAAAAAAGAATTTTAAAGTCTTACTTATACTTAAGAAAACTTTACCTTGCTGCTAAGATCATCATTAATTTTAATTTAATGATTTCTCGGGAAATAATTTACTTTCTTAATGATTTCAGGAATCAAGAGCTTTTTAATTTTAAGAATTCTGGAAAATAATTAAATAATTACGTTTCAAAATTTAAAAATTTCAATATATATATTTTTTTTTTCATATTTGTATTCAATTCTTTCTCCCCCTTTCTTTGTAAGATATTAATAAAAAATATATTTACATTTTCCTTATTTAAATATCACATTGAGTCTTATTTCCATTTAAAAATATATTTAATTTATCTGACACACTCTTAGAAATTTCTCGGAAAAAATGGTTTAATAACAATTTATTTAATGGTTATTTTACCATATTCAATCCAAAGAGTCAAATAATCAGAAATAAAATAGTAATCAAACTGTCAAATGTAAGGAAAATTGTTTATTAACTGCTTTTACCTAATGCGGTTAAACAACCAGAATTTTATCACACCAACTATGACCACCTAATGAAGCCACTTAGTTCTTCACAAATGAGTACATTTCCTAACTGAGCGGGCTAATCTGTTAATCCCATGACCGGAAGAACTGGGGTTCGAAACCCTACACTGGCACCAATTTTCTGTGTTCCCTCCAAAGCACGAAGAATTTCCAGTGTCCGGCACACTCCAATGCTCGTTACATTAGGAAAAACCGAGCTTCTATGTCTGGTTAAAAAAAAATTTTCTCAGGGTTTTAAAAAATGCTAGTTGTAAATGGTTAAAAAACAATAAAGGTAAAAAATGTTCTTTACCGTAAACTTTACGGTAAGTCGGATGGACAGACAGCTGCCAGTTGTTTTACCGTAATTTTAGAATGAAAATTTTATCAGTGCTACCAATCCCTATTATTGTAATAATTCATGGTGGTCTCCCTTAACCATAAAAAAATTTTACTTCTTACAATTTTAGTTTAACTTTGCTAATAAGAAAATAAAAAGACAGGGTGGGAAAATATTACCGCAAACATATTTTTATCATGTTTCCTCAGGGCTAAGTCTCATGATAAATAAAATTCTATTTAATAACTCCAGAATACTGTAAACATTTATTTTAAAGTAGAACTTTTGTATATTATTTTGTCCATAAACACAATTCGATCCTAACTAGAGTTAGGCGATATATCATGAAATATCGATATTTATAAATAGTGTGATTTCTTTATTTTAAAGTATATTTTAATTATGTATCATGATTATTTTTCTTGCGATAAATACCGAGTATGGCATAATTATTGATAACAATGATATCACTATCAGTAAGCGTATTCGTCGAATACGTTAATATCGTGATCCTTGTAGGCAATAATGAATATCGCAATATGATAATGCAATAACAAATATAATAATATAAATGTATAATTATATTATTGTATTTGTCATTGTATTATCATAATTTCGATAAAGAAAATTTAAAAGAAAATAAGGTAAATTATTTTGGACTAAACATCACGATATAACCAGAGATATCTATATTTTTTTACAGCGTATCGTATTGCCGATATTGCTTGGATATCGTATCCTAACAGTTTTTTACGTAAACTTTCTTCGAAAAAATATTGGAAAATTTTAGATTTTTTTCAGTTTAATATTTCTGTTTTCTAATCGTACATAGTGCGTATCCTGCTTTACGATAAATATTGAATAATTTTGCTATTACCGCCAACTATAATATCGCTATAATTATCAATAATGATATATTATGGAATACGAAATATAGTGTTTATTATATTGGCAAACATAAGTATCAAAAATGATAATTCTTCGAGTATTATTGATGACGATAATTATTATTATCGAATGCGATATTAGCTCGAGTGTTGATAAATTTCCATTGTGTGATAGATGACAATATTAAACATTGTGCAAATAATATAATTCTTTTATATTGCAAACATATCACGTTCAATATTTCCTGGCAATATATCGTTATTCCCATATCGTTGAGCATCAATGCTGCCTATTTTTTATGTAAAAAATTTTTGAAAAAAAAAAAAATGGGACATTTTGGGAACTTTTCATTGAGCAGTTAAATAATTCTATCTACATGCCAATACTTCATGCAGCATAAAATGTCAATTTACTAAAAAATATTTCTCCAAAAAGCAGTGAAGCAAACATTTCACCCCCGCCCTAAAGTGTTATTGGGCCATCTCATTTTAAACAATGTCAAATAACCTATCCTAGTTGAATAATCTTCTGAAGCAAACTGCGAAAGGGTGGCTAGGGTGAATTGTTGATTCATAACTATCTAAAACCTGATTCTTAATAAGGCTCCAATTATGTATTTTTTTAAAAATTCTAAAACACACTTCAAAACAATAATGAGAGCATATTGCCGATACTTTAAAACGCAACCCCCCTTCCCCTTCAAAGTTTAAACAGTGGAAAAAAGGGGTGGTGAAAAAAGTAAAAAATTGTCCCCAAAACTTTTCGTTTCTTGTACGCGTGTAGGAAATAAAAATCGAGTGATAGGTCACTCCAGACAATTCCTAGTCGAGTCAGAACCCTCCCGCACGAAAATCCCTTTGCCCCACCCCTATATACGACAAGGATATTAGCGAAGGCAGGCCGGCCTTCTTATATTCTCGTTAAGAAGACTGTCGCAGGCAGGGCTGTAAGAAGTACATTGCTGGTGACCCCCAGGGTTTGGAAAGCCATCCATTATACTCGATCTTGACGGCTGAATAAAGGCTGCACCCCTCCTGCTTGTTGGGGTGAGGGGTGGGTAGGTGCAGAAATCAATGCGCCATTTACTATGCACGGACATCCATCATCGGCTGTCAAATATCTGTCACTGCTGTGATTTATGGCAGCAGTGCTGGTCGCTGCTTCCCATTGGACAGCGCTACCCACTGTCCACGCCCAAGGTTGCCATTCTGGGCGCGATTTTTAAAAGCCAAATTCCGCCACTTGGCAAAAAAATGATGCCGCTAAAGCGATATGATCGTGTAATTTGGAGAAAGGGTGATGAAATTGGGAGATGAGATTTGGAATACCTGGCGCACTTTACGGTTAAATCCCCCCTCCGCCCTTCAGAGCTCCAATTTATAAATTATATAACTTATTTTGGGCATAGCTTTAAGACGTTTTTTATGACGTGTTTTAAAAAAATAGGATATGTTTTAAATTTTTTTTCTGATTATTTCAGTTTCTAAGTGTTTCGGTGGAATAAATATGCCAATGAAATCAAATTATATTTTGATTTTTTCTTTAATTTTATTTACATTGTTAGTTTTTAATTTTATGCTGAAAAAAAAAATTAATTCTTACCACAATGTTGATTTTTATTCATGTAATTTTTGTAGAAAAAAACACGCATTTGCATAACGGAATCGGCGAAAATGGACTATGTAAACATTTAAAAAAAATTACTTTTTTTATTTACATTCAAAATAGTTTTTTTTAATTAACTTAGCTTATGAAGATTTCTTTTTTTTTTTTTTTCTTTTTGAAATTATAGTTTTGCAGTCACTTTACCTAGATTTTTTAATAGCTTTTACGGAATTGTTTTGATTCATTTCTAAGAGCTGAAAAAAAGTTACTATTTTAAAACGATATTTCTCTCCAAAACCGGCGATATCGTTTTTAATAGTGGCAACCCCATTGCTTTTCAGAAAACTTCTGTGACGTCAGAATTTCACAGACTGCATGGCGGATGAACATTCTGTCTTTCATTTGATCTTTTCTTTTTCAAAGCCTTCATCACTTCGTTTTTACTCTAGAAAAATGACAATTTCTCGCTTTCTTTTCTAAACTCTTTCGTATTCACTTTCAAGATCTTCAAAACAGTTTGACTAAACACAATCCCTTCAGTCCTTCCAGAAAAGTTGGAAATATGAGGAATACATAGACCTTTTTTTTTTTCCCAAACCGGAAGAATGGAAAAATTTTCTCTTAAGAAACGTTTTAAAAATGAGAAATTTTCAAAAGTTTTTTCATCTTTAATAGATTGAAGAATTGCATCAAAGTTTTCTATCGTAGGCTAGAAAAAGTTTCTATAGAACTGCGTCTTTCAAAGGTATAGAAAAGGTTCTGAAACTTTTATCAAACATATAAATTTATTATACATTTCATACATAATTAAAATTTTTTATTCATTTATGTTTTTTAATACAAAATATTAAATTATTTTGAAGCAAAAATCATTGCCAACTGTGAGTTGAATTTGAAAGGTGATTTTTTTTTTCTGAATTTGTTTTCATAGGAATCAGAATCTTAAGATTTATTTTTGCGATAAAAATTTTTTGAAATTCGGAAGATATATTCATCGCCTATATTTATCACAAAAATAAAAGTTACAATACTGAAATGTTTATCGTTGATTTAGTTGTGATAATCTTTAATCGAGATTGTTTCTAATTTTTTTTATTTTCTATTGATATTTGAGGATATCAAGTTTCTGATGAATCATTTTTTAGCACCCTACAATCAAATAGAACATGAATGAAGCTGAATCATCACTTCACGCACTGGAATAAATTTGTTTCTGGGAAATCAAATGTGAAACAAAACAGACAAAAAACATTGAAAAAAATATAAACCAGAAAAAAAAACTTTTATGTAACAAAATATCAGGAAGAAGAACAAAATATCAAACAAAAGTTTTTATGTATTTTGAAATATTTTTATTAAAAAAAAGAAATAAGTACTATAATTTAAAGTTTATCATTTATTAAGGAATTTAAAATTAATTTATATTTCAGTAAGCAAAATGCAAAAAATAAAAAAAATTTATGTTATCAAAACTAATTTTTATGAACGAGTCATATGGTTAAATTGGCGTTTTTTAGTATTATTATAATTATTTTCTTTTATTATTGTCATTTTCAGTCAATAGCTATTTCTAACAACCATTTCTCAACAGTTTCAAGGTAAAAAAATTATTTTATCCCTATACACTTTTAGCATATTTTGAAAAACGGGGCTTCAAAATTTGAAAAATTTGACTTTTAAAAATTTTAGTTTTAAGTCTAAGATGTTATTTGGGCCATAATTGATTTCAAATACTGATAATTTAAAAATAAATTTTAAAAAATACCTGTGTTAAAGGTGAAAAAAATGCAAAAATAATAATAAAAGTCGATGATGCAAGACTAGCGCTGACATCCATCTTCTCATAAACTCATACTCCGTTTTATGCATATGCATAACATTTTACTATAAGCATTTTATTTTTTTGAAATTTAATTTATTGTTACTAAATAAAGACTAATAAGGCAGGTGTCGTAAGCTTTAAACCTCAAAATTAATGCTTAACAAAATAAATCAGGTCTATTGTTTAAATGAGGGCTTAAGAGTTTTTAATGATTGTTCTTAAATATCTTTAATAAAAACACTCATAAAAAAACTTTTTTTCTTGTATTAATTACAATTGGATAGTCTTAAATTTAAATTAAATTTCGATTGAATTTAAATAAATTTATTGTGATTGGTAATTGACGTATATTTATTTTCTTTTTAAAAAAAACTCCTTCTTTTAAAATGTTATTAAATTCACTATAGACAACAACACTTTTTTTGATGACCATATATCATTTAAGTAATCTTCCTGCTTTTAGTTTTGTCCAAGTTCTCGAAACAATTTTTTTATGTATATATATATATATATACATATATAAAGTGCTTTTTATATTAATTTATATTTTTCTTTTTTGTGCTAAATGTTATTCTTAAGGGACTTGAAAATAAGGGTATAATCTTCAGTAGGTATATTTGGTTGATTATAGGGTGAACCCGATTTAGATAATCGGGTGAAATTACTGTACTTTATGGTAATGACATTTCTGGTTTAAAAAAAAAAAAAAAAACGTAATTATGGTTAATAGAAACAAAATATATGGTATTTAATATATGGTATTTGGTAATTTTTTTCATTCATTTGATAATGATTTACTGGAAATTCTGGTTTTCTAGATTCTGTTCTTATTACCGCACATTTAGTAAAAAATACAAAACTGAACAGTAAATTTAACAGAATAAATGGTTTTTATGCCATGCTCTAAGTTATCATGTTAAAATATAAAATTTTATCACATTTACGAATTTTTATTACGCATTATAATATACCATATTTTATCGTTAATTTTACCAAAACCATTACCAAGGCGCTTCGTTAAAAAATTACTGAGCTTTTTGGCTTTTCCAATAGAGCCAGAAACGCGGTAAATTTTACCATTTTCTGATAATTTTGACCATACTTTTCTTGTCAGTCTATATAACATTATCAACATAAATCAAAAAGGATTTTCACCATGATAATTGTTTATTGAACTAAGAAATAACTTATTATTGGTTGATTTTTTCCCCTTCTAACCTAATCATTACAATTTTACTTTTTCTCCAATATCCCATTAACTTTTCAGGAATGATTCCAAATAAAACATCTCCACTCAAAAAAAATGATTGATTAGAAATATCTATATATATTCTGTATGACTTTAAAATAAATTCCCATTGAGAACTTCGGCGCACGGAGGGAGCTCTTGTTGATAAATATACCCATCATCAAAGCCTGCCATTAACTTCTGAGGCCTGCCTTATTTTTCAAGTCGGCCTACTACTCCACCACACTCCCACGCACTCCAAAGTACACTTCATCAAACCCGCTTTTCCCAGCCCTGCTTTTCCGCTTTTTCCATTTGATAGTTGGGCGCGATATCCTGATCTATCCTCGATCAAAATGCTCCTTCTCTATTTGAGACGCGAGCACCTTTAACGGGCTTTGATCTCCTTTTTCTCTTTCTTTTCTCAGTCAACTGGTCGTTACACAGTCAAAGCCCCATTTGTCAAGAGTGCGACGAACTTTTTTTTCTTAGCCCTCCTTTTCCTTAGCCTCCCTTCTATTGAACGTATATTAAGGGCGAAATTTTCAACCATGCAAAAGCCCCATCTATTTGCTTTCTCTTCTTTCTATAATGCATAAAAAGCCCAACCTGAACACTCATTTACTTCCCATTTAGCTTTCGGTCATAACACGATGATGCAATTTTCCCCTTAGATTCCTTGTTTCTAAAGGAAAAGAGTTATAAATATGCCACCTTAGTGAAAAACTTTCCTTTTTTTTTCTTTCATCGTTGTCTCAGAATAAAGGGCTATTTTCTTTGTAACTAGATTACGTTGTCATTTAACCATGGGAAGTCTAACGCCTTTATATCCCCTTAAGTATTGGCAATTTTTCATAAATTATTTTTCATTTTACTTAATCAGTTATACTTAGTTAGGTTAAGCAATATTTGGAGATTACTGTTGTAGGAAGATGCTTTTTGATTTAAACCCAGCAACTGCCGATTTCTTTGTATATAAGGATCTTGTCTAGATGGCTTGTTTAAGTTCGAATTTCATACTACGTAATTGGGGATTAATAGAATTGTACTCAACTTGTTTAGGTGAGATTACTATTGCTAAGAGGACACTGCACCACGATAGAAAAAGTTAGTTCAGACACACCTAGAGTAAGCCATAGAGTAAGTTTCAAATCCTGAAAAAAAATATCAAAATAAATTATGAGAAGATTACGCAATGGGGAAGTTTTCCTTCAATAATTTGTTTGCATTTTGTTATTTTAATGTTTTTTTTTCCGTAATTGAAACTTGTCTTAACCTAGGTTTGACTGAACTCCCTTTTTCTATACTTTAAATTTTAAATTAGTTATAGAGGTGAAATAGAATTTGTTATGAAAAGTTTCTCCCACGATATGGCGTCCTCTTATCATTATATTGGAAGGTATCTGATATAAAAGAAAGTGATATTTAAGCCTAGGTGCATATGGTTCGTGCTTCTTGGCTGCATTCTTTCTGGTGGATTCACGGACAGATTTAGTTTTGTAGATTTCTATTAATATTTTTAAAAGTTTTTTGAAATTTTTTTTTTGATGTTTTGGTACAAAAAAAAATCACATTTCTAGTTTTGTAATATTTTTGTTAAATAAATGAAATCTAATATTTTTTAGGAAAAGGAAACAAATTGTAAAAATGAAAAATTAAATAAATTGTCCAAAAATAATATTTTGCTATGGGATTGACGACTCTATTTCCTTTTTCTTAATTTTACGTTTTTTTTAAAATTTTATTTTATTTATTTCTTTATTAGAAACATTGAATCAAAACATAACGCTACTTGAAACATTGCTACCAAATTTGTAGATTTTCCAAATTTATTTAAAAACTTCTAATAAATCCTAATAAATTTTCTGGAACTTCTTAAATTATTTTAATAAACTGTAAAAATAACTGAAAGAATTAAAATCTAACTTCAAACTTTAAAATTCTTGCACATAATTAATTTAAGCATCCGACACTAATAATGTAATCTTCAAGTAACACTTATCTTCTTATAATAGAAAACATACTGCTCAACAAATACAAGAGGCGTAATAATTAGCTAGATAATCATTACATTGTTCAATAGTATAATTTTTATTCTGCAAAGACTCTTTTTATAATTAAGCTAATATTAATTATAAATTTCTGTAACCAAATATAAATTCAATGTGTCATTTATTCTGTTTTCTTCTCAAAAAAAATTGCAACTCGTAGATTGATAGAAAAGTTTTTTTTTTCTTTAAAAAAAAAAATATTTGAAGGGGCATTTACGAGCCATTTCATTCCTTTAACAAAAAAAAAGAAATGTGAATACCCTTTCATAGCTTCAAATCGAGTATTCAGTAATCTGAATTGGCACACGTATCTCTTCTACCTTCCTTTCGGGTCAGAGATTCCTCTAAGAAAGACGTCCTCCCCCAAAATAAATACATTGTTTTTACTGTTCTTTTTTAATCTACAACAACGCCGTGCATAAAACTAGCGCATTTATCTTTTTATCACATTTTATATCACAGCGGTTTTTCCCTTAGATATATGCGAATCATTTTTTTCCGATTTCTCCCCCCACCCACTCCGCGTTTCCTCCTTCTTTTTTTTTTTTTTTTATCCTCCGGGAGTGAGAAGGGGAAGAGGATCGAGATTTCATCTCCTTTCATCCTCAGGAGTTTGATTCGCCTATCTCCCTAACTAATCCTTGGTTGAGTCTCTCTCTCCTTGGTTTGGAAATCCTGGGTAGGGCCGGGCCTGGGTCGGGTGAGCTGCTGGAGCCGACTGATGAGGTCGCCAGCGAGGCGCGTCAAGTGCTATTCGCCTTCTACATCAGTCTGGGCATCAATCACGCGCTCATGACAGTGACACCGAATCTCTGCGGATACGTATCACACTTCCGCAGGTGGGCTCTTCCGGTTTTTCCCGATCTTTTTCCTCCTGGCTCCGGGAACTATTTTTTCTCGCATTAATCATGGTCATGCATATGTCGTACGGGGGCCTCATCACCCACTCACCGCTCCAGATTACCCCAAAATGCCACTACTAAAGCACTGATTCTCAATCGCGAATATGTTAAGCTACGAATATTTCTTTTTTACCCTCCCCCTTCTTATTTACTTGCACTTTTTTTTTTTTATTTGAGCTTCGACACTTATATGCAAAATGTATGGAAATCCATCCCTGCTTTGGTGGGAATGCATACCTAGAATGTGTTGTTTATTAACCTTTTTGCCGTTAAAATAAAAGATACATTTTCTTTCATTTAGGATTGTTTTTTGAAATTCTTTCGTCGAGGAAAATAGAAACAGCCCAAATTTAAGTGCCTTGAATTCGAAGCCAAGCTTTAATCATAAATTATATATACTATTTTGTTTTAATGAATTGTATGAACTTTAGAACGAAAAAATAAATTAAATAAGTAAAAATTATTGCACTGTATCAAAAATTGCCAATTTAACTAGATTTTTCAACCTAAGTGAAAATTATTTAAATCAAGGAGTAGTCCTCCATTTTTGCATTTTTACAAATCCTGTCAATACAACATTGAAGTTACTTTTCAAATGTTAAAAAATGAGATCAAAACGCTTTTCATTTTCACAAAACTGTGAAGTTTGGCGAAATTTTCTGAATTAGCATGGTGGCTACTGCAGACAAAATTCAACCTAGCAGTCATAAATAAATGTTACAAACTCCTAAAAGTTAAGAGAACTGAACCATATCCATCAAATAGCACTATTTTATATTACAACAAAGTCTTCGATACTACCATAACTAGTTTATGTATAGCCATTTGAAAGTTTTGGTACTTACTAAAAAGTAATAAAAATTATTCATAGATATTAGTTTTGTTAGCATATAAATTATAGTCATACATGTAGTAACATAATTTTATAATGTAATCACTATCTTTTTGATTGATTACAATTCATTTTATTTTTAAGTGTTAATACACGGATAGAAATTTTGAGCATTGTTGAACCATAATATCCTTAAAATTTGCTGCAAATAATATAATTCAACTTACTTATCTTGATTACACGATATTGTTCAACTTACTTAATTTAACATCTTATTAAGGTTACAGTGAATTTGCACCACATTATGGTATCGAAATTATTGTTCAATGTTTTTCTAATAGTGTTTCAACTGTGGAATCTATAAAAGAAAAAAAAAGTATTGCAAGTTATGTTCTTCTTTTTTTAGTAACGTTTTAAAAATACCTTTGTAAAAATACCTTTATTAATTGATAACAAAAAGTAAATTAGCCAATATCTTTAAAATTAAATTCATGTGATATCAGAAGATTTTTATCAAGAACTTTTTCATTTTATATTGCTTAAATATTGTCGTTACCTTAGCAACTTGACAGCTACAAAACCCAAAAATCCTGCAAGGGTAATGTTAAAATCTTCTCATATAAGAAAGCCTTAATAAACTTACTTCTTTTTAGTGTCTTGATACTTTTTTTTTTAATTTTTGTAAAAACCAGGTAAAAACCAGTGTAACCCTGTAAGATCAAACCGATGACAAAAGAATTTTAACCTATGATACAGCGATCACTGTATTCTCAAATAAATAATGATCCGACGTTGAAACAATATAATAGCGACACCTTGAATCATAAAAATAAGGCGAAACAACCTTAATAAGCTGTTAAATAATGTTGTTAATAATGTTGAATATTGTAATGTGTTATAAATGTTTCCCCACCAGGGGTACTGTAATATCGAGTATAAAAAATATTGATAATAAGTTAAAGAGATTCAATATTGATAACCCAGCACTATATTACGTTTTCAATAAATTTGAACAATATTGTAGTGTAAAAAGCCCTAAAATTTCTCACAGCGTACCGATCACATGCTTATTAATGCGAATGATACGAATGACCAATCACATGCTTATTAATATTATTAATATTAATACGAATGATAAGTTAACAAATTAACCAGCCATAGTTCATATTGTTTTGATAGAAAAAATTCATTCAGTTTTTTTATATAAATTTAAATTTTTCTTTTTTTAAATTTTTTTATTTTAATGCATGCCACTTTACTGTTCATTGAATGCCACCTTATTTACTATATTTTACTTTATTTTTCCCTTTATGTCTCGTTATTATTCATTTATGTCACTTTAATCCCTTTATGTCACTTTATTATTTACTTTATATTGCTTTATATCACTTTATTATTCAATTTATGTCACTTTATTATCTATAAACTTCATTATTTACTTTTATGATTTATCTAAATTTCATGAAATAATTGTTGATTTTTTTTTTTTTTTTTTTCGTTTTTGTTTATTGCAACACTAAGGATCAGTGCAAAGTTAGGTTTGGTTTCGAAAAAAAAAAAAAATTACCTTTTCGGGTTTTAACATTAAACTCCTATCATATCTATTGATGTATTTCATTGCGGAAAAATTTTTTCTCTTTAAAATTTGTTTCATTTTAGTTGAAATTAGTTCAACGTTATTTTTTTCGTCAAATAATATATTATTTCTTACTTCGATTTCGAATTAACGAAGTATTGAAAAGTTACTTTAGTAATGAAAAGTTACTACGCCTATTCGTTTCAAATTAAAAACCTTTAAACTGATAATTTTACTATACGATTTAATGAATATTTTCGCTTCATATATATATTTATTTATGAATAATTAGTGTAATAACTAATTCCATAAAATGTATGGAATTTCCTTTCTTAATTACAGTGTTTAAATAAAAGATTCCTAAACGTTGTGAATTATTTAGTTAAATTTTAACTTTTTTTACCTCAATATCATTACACCTGTCATTTTATTTTAATTTAAACTTTTTAGTGTTATTTACATGTGTTAAATAATAAATTCATTATAATTAAATTCAAAATTATGTAGAGTAGTTTTTATTTATAAAATCATTCCTAGAAACATTCAATATCTCTGTTTACTTTGTACTTTTATAAATAACGAATTAAAATTCAACTTTATTTGACCCATATCAAAAGAACAAATATAAATTTCTTAAATATTCTCTTTTGTTGTGTATTAATATTGAATGTCACTAAATTATATGTTTTTTAATGGCAGCGATTTAAATATTTAGAATTATTTATTAATTTTATTTATTCAGAATTGTAAAAGAGAGAGTTTTCAAATTGAAATTTTATACCCTAAAAATGATTTTAATTTTTATTTTAATCTGAAAAAGTCTATGTTTAGTTAATATAATTAACAAATCGAAAGCATTTTTTTCTTCTTATTCTTAGAAATAATGAATTTAAACTCAACCTCACTTGACAAAAATCAGATGAGAGCAAATATAAATGTCTAAAACACTTACTTTAGTCACATATTAATATTGAATATTACAGAAATATGTTTTTTTTAATGTAATGGTTTAAATATTAAATTATTTGTTAGTATTATTTATTCATGATTTTAAAATAGTTTCCAAATTGTGATTTGATCTGTAAAAAACATTTATGAACAAATACATAATTTTTTAATCTAAAAAGTCGAGTTAACAGATTTTTTTTTTTTTTTTTTTTTTTTTACAAATAATGAATTTTAACTCAAATTTAGTTGACAGATATTAAATGTGCAGATATAGATTATATAATTAAATACTTAAGTCTCACATTAATATTGAATGTCACAAAAATATATTTTTCTGAGTTACTGGCATCAACTTTTATAGAATTGTATAATTGGTTTAATTGTTTATTATTTTTATTTATTCAGGATTTTAAATTGGAATCCGACATCCTGGAAAAACTATTTAGCAAAATTATATTAAAAAAAAATTTATTTGAAAAAAAAAATCTATGTCGAGTTAATATAATGAACTGAAAAAAAAAGGATCTCTTTAAATAAAATCAGAATGTGAAACTAATGAAAATCTGATAATTTTGGTACAGCAAAAAATGATGGTTAACATTGGATTCATTCACCTTTTACATCTTAAACTACTTATTGAAACAATTTTTTCTACTTATTCCTCCTAATCATGCGCGACGACTTTTTCTTTCTTATCTTTTTTTTTCTTCTTTTTTTTAATTTTGACTAATTTCATCTGTCAGTTAGCAAACTATACTTTCAGGGTTCAAACTAAACAAGTGAAGAATCTTTAAGGATTTTTTCCTTCCTTTACTTTCGAGGAGATTAAATCTAATTAATGGTAGTCTTAAATTGTATTTTTTTACCCCCCCCCCCTAATTCTATCGCCTTCGATATCCTCTTTGGAAATAGTTCTAACATGCCTCTAAATGAAATAAGCGCGTATGCTCCGTTTCGATCATTTAAATCGATTTCGGGTAGTAATTAAAGCTTTGCAGGCGGGTAACACTTTTTGCCCGAATCCCCTGGTCTAGTGAGGATTTTGGCAATGGGGCGTTATTTCGATAATTACTTACTTTGGCGACCTTGTCATGCGTATAGCGAAGATCAATAATACCTCGATGATGGAACCTCAAGCTAGATTGCCTATTGAGCTGGCCTGGCTTAAGCCACCCCTTTTAATGGTTCTTTCTTGATCACTTTTTTATTCATCATAGCCTATACAGGACTTTAGCAAATTTTGTTTCTTACCTCTGGGTCACACTGCTAGGAGCTTATTTTATTTATTTTATCTCTTACTCCATTTATTGACCACCTGTGCATCAAACTAAACACACGCATACATCCACACACACATATGCGTATATACTACATATATATATATATATATATATATATATATATATATATATATATATATATATATATATATATATATATATATATATATATATATATATATATGTGTATTTATGTATTTATTTATTTATTTATAACACAATAAAGAGACAAAAAGAATAAAAGGAAAGAAGGATTAACCGAAGAAAATTAAGAGAAATAATAGTAAGTTTTATTTACTGCTCATAAGCATAGAACCCATAAAATAAGTTAAAGATACTAAGAAAACAGAGGGAAAATATAATTTTAAAGAGAAAAAGGAAGATATTAATGAATAAAATGTTTTCGAAAATATTTAAGAGCATCATCTTTTAAAAATTTTTAAAAACAATTAAAATCGTCGGAAAACAAAATAAGGAAGAGAAAGATATAATCTCTTTGTCACACAATTATATCCGCAGACCGCAGAAAAGGAAAAGAGTGTATATATATATATATATATATATATATATATATATATATATATATATATATATATATATATATATATATATATATGTAAGTAAGAGATGCTTCTAAAAACTAGGGCGTATTGAATATATTAGATGGTTTTGAATGTCAGGTAATTCTGAATTAATCTTTTTTATCGTTATCTATTTAAAACAACAATGACAATGTACTGACCGAAAACTCTTGTAAGTCATTTTATATATAACATTTAATAATTTTTTTCAAATTCTGTATCTATGATTTTATAAACAAGAAAGCATCGTCCGAGGTGCACGCCAGCAAATCGACAAGTACTCAATAAAAAAATATATTTAAAGACTCAAATGGAATGATAGCTAAATTGATTAAAACACAGTAGTTCTCCAAAGCCATGCACTGAGAAAACAGCTGGCCTCGCTGTATAAACTTAGTAATGGAAACTTGTGAAATTAAATTTTTACTTTTTAGTGTTCTATTTTTCATGAGTTTATTGTAAAGCACCGTAAACTTGTAAAGTATCTGTCCAAAACTAAAGGAAAAGTTTAATGTTTCCCTTGAAGAAAAAATGGGTCATACGAGTATAAAAGTCGCAATATATTGTTAAGTATAAATACCTCTTTTCTGGTTACATCATATTAAGTTGCAAATTATCCCCCTCCCCCACTTCTTTTATTTACATTTTAATATAAAAGTATCTAAATAATTATTTGCTTTATTCATGTGCATTGGCATAAAAAATTTTATTTCAAAGTTCACATATTTCTATTCAATTATCTGTAAATAAAACTAAACAATCGCTTAATTAAATTGAAAAGATCGCAATGTAAAGTTAAATGTAAATGTTATCTGAAGGTTTATTATTATTTATAAATAGCGGTTTCATATTACTACTTCAAACCATTGAAGGGGAGAATATTGGTTGTTGCATATCAGATTTGCCAGTTCCACATTACAAAAATGAAAATCGAATTATTACTCATGACAATTTACTCTAAGACATATTCCCTAAGTATTTCAAAGCTATTTACCATTTTTTTTTAATAAAAAAATTTGAAAATCACTGAATATACCCCATTTCAGAAATGTTAAAATAAAACGTTTTTTTAATCTTCGATTTTTTTATTATTTTTATTTATTATTTACTTTAATTATTTATTGCCATGAAACTCAATGAAATAATCCATAAACTCTATTTTTTACAAATAAGGTGTTTAAAAAATTTTTTTAGCTTTGAAACTCTTTTAAATAACCTGTAAATCCTGTTTTTGACGCGTTTAATTAAAATGTTTCAATTATTAAAGCTCTGAAATGACCCTTAAATCTATTTTTCACAATAGGACGTTTTAAACTTCTTTTTTAGTTTTGAAACTCACTCCACGTTAGCCCTATTTTTGACTTGTTAAAGTAAGGCTTGTCTGTTAAAATAAACTAGACCTTTCAATTTTTTCAAAGCTTTGAAACTTATTAAAAATAACCTATTAACCTTATTTTTGACAATTTTAAATAAGACGTTTTAGTGATTATTTAAGAATTCCTTCATGTAGATTTAGCACCTTATGATACACAGCTTCCTATTAACCGGATTTAACTAGTAAAACACTAAACTATTGGAGAAATTCTGACTCAGTTGCAAGCAAATATGGTGAATGAAATATTGATAATAAAATTCTAAGCAACTCCTAAATGAGAAATCTTAAGTTGTTTAATTTTTATTTTTATTTGGTTCATTTCTTCAATTACTAATCATCAAAAGAACCATCTAACTTTAACTGTGGGAGATTCCCTGTATTAAAACTGAAATCAATTTACAATTCGCAAAAAACTACTTTTGAATAAAAGGTTTAAAATTTGAGCTTTAAAAGCAAGTAAAGATTAACGCAATAAGCATATAGTTTAAGAAAAACTAAAAATACGTTTGTTTTGAAGAAAGCTTGTTGTTTAATAGTCTCGCTATGTGAAATTGTGGGGGGGAAAAACACGAAAAAACTCTTTATTTAGCTAAACTTTGTTCTACCAATCGATTTATTTTTATTGAAAGCGTTTTAATAAATAAAGATGGATAATAAAAGCAAAAGATTTCATAAATTCCTACCGTTCTTTTTCCTGTCTTAGTCAAGTACGGAATGTTTATCGTAACTTTGACACGGGACAAAACTCTATTAATCACCCAGTTACGGATATAGGCTTAAGCTCTGCGCTTTCTAAAATAGCTTCATTAAAATGCTTTATGGCCCTAAGTAATAATAATTAATCAAAAAGTATTATGAATATGATTTATAGACGTCATTCTATCAGTTCCAATGACATATGTGGCATTATGTCGCGGTGATAGATCAGTTTTAAATACTCGTGCAAAAATATTGAGTTACAAGATAGGTTATTAATTTTATTTCTACTATCATGTGAAGCCTTATGTTTAATATCACGATATAATTTTATAACTAAACATACATCGCTCTATAAAATTTTTAAGAAATTTATCCGTCACTCTTTTAATTATTTTTTTGGAATCGAAAAAATCTTGAATCTAAAACATGAAGGGAAAAAAATCTGAAGTAATACTAATTAATTAAAATGTATTATGAATATTATCAGTTCCAATGAGAATGTGCACAGTCATAGATCAGTTTTAAATACTGGTGCAAAAATGTTGAGTTACACGTTTTATAACTAAACATTAATTTCTCAATATAATTAAACGAAAAAAAAATACTTTATCCATTTTTGTTATCCTTTATTTGGAATAGAATAAAACTCTGTATTTAAAACACGGAGAAAAAAAATCTGTAGTAATAATAATTAATCAGAAACTATTATGAATATAATCAGTTCCAATGATGTATGTGACAAAGTGTCAAGGTGATAGATCAGTTTTAAATATTCCTGCAAAAATATTGAGTAACAAGATAGATTATCAATTTTATTTTTATTATCATGTGAAGTCTAATGATTTAATATTTAAGGAAAAACTTGGTACATAAGTACATTTTGTATGTTAATTAGCAATGGCCAAGGCCCTCTTTGGGATGCTGTACCAATGATGATAATGATAACCGGCCAGCAAAGAATCAGGTTTCAAGTTTCAAAAATGAAAAAGCTCATTTTAAAAATCTTTTCCCCTAAAAATTTAGATTTATATATATTGCTTTAGATTTTTTTTCCGAGGAATTTATTTTTTTAAGTTTTGGTTTGCAAAAACTAGAAGAGAAAAAAGATAAAACATCTAATTTTTATCCATAAAAGCATGTAATATTTTTTGAGATGAAGATAAAACACTAAACATTAGTGTTAATCAGTTCTTGCGCTTTGTTAAGTAGTGAGAAGAGTAGTGATTTTATTTTTATCTGAGTCTTTAGGGTTAAATTCTATCATGGCCTCAGAAGTCTACTAAATTCTCAATTTATATGTTAAAAAAAAATTACCATCTGTAAAACACTAATTCGATCTTTTCTGGTTTATGGAAGGGAATGCTGGGCAATAACTAAATTACATGAAAATAAATTATTGACCTTTGAGCTGGAAATCTTAAGAAAAATATTCGGTGTAGTTCATGATAATAATAGCAAGTGATCCTTGTTTAACTTACCAAAAGTACAAGCAACAAATTTACCAACAAAATTGCTAGCAAATTTACCAAAAGTACAAGCAAACTGATATCGGGTTAGAGTTCCTTTGCTGTCAGGCTAATCATGGGAAGTTTTCATGGTTTTCCTCTCTATGTAAGACAAATGCCGGTTAGGGCCATCAAAAAGTCCTCCATGAAGGCAAATTTCTCCCAATAATTGATCCAAGAGTTCCCTTGTCTTCTGAATTGGGTTCAAAATTATAAAGCTACGGAATTGGACATTGGTAGTCGTAAACTCAAAATTGGGTCGGCTGCTCAAATAAAATAAAATAAAGCAACCTGACATTGTTAAAGTCATAAAATGCGATAGACTACGATGGCCCGGCCATCCATTCTGATCTAATAATACACAGTGAAAAAGCTCTCGTTTACTAATCTCATACTACAGAAAGCAAAGAGGCCACCAATTTGGTGACTAGTCCGATCTAATAATACAAATGCAGCAAAAAAGCTCATATTTACTAATCCCATGGGAAGCAGAAAGCAAAGAAAGCCACCAATTTGGTGACCTTCTTCGCTTTCTAGTCCGATCTAATAATACAAACCCAGCAAAAAAGCTCATATTTACTAATCCCATGGGAAACAGAAAGCGAAAAAGCTACCAATTTGGTGACTATAGTCCGATCTAATAATACAAACCCAGTTAAAAAGCTCACATTTGCTAATCCCGAGGGAAACAGAAAGCAAAGAAAGCCACCAATTTGGTGACTAGTCCGATCTAATAATACAAACCCAGTAAAAAAGCTCACATTTACTAATCCCATGGGAAACAATAAGCGAAGAAGGCCCCAATTAGATGACTTGACTCGGTGCAGAACAACTTAAATATTATAAATAAGGGAAACGGGAATCGTCCTGCTGCTGCCAGATTCGATGGGGCCAGATTCGATGCCAAAAATTTGATGGGGGAGGGAGTCAAAGCACATTTATAACCATGGTTTAAATAACCAAGTTTAATTTAAAACAATTTTATAAGTAAAGCTGATTTGGTAAAATTATTTACTGAGTTTCTAAAGAGGCTTCTAAAATATTAATGTGATCCCCATTAATTATTTTATTTTCCATTTTCATAAAAAAATTCTTTCATTACCTCCTCCCCTGTGAGTTTGACTTTTAAAAATTTTTTATAATACATGTATTACTGAAGAGAAAATTCGTGAAAGATTTTCATTACATTGAGAAATAATTAATGAAGAATTGAAATTTTAATAAAAAAAATTTTTTTTTTGCATATTTTTTTAATTTTCTGAGGTCATTTCTTATAGCGGCGAGACAGGTACTCGTCAGTCCTTGAGGGGGGGGGGGTGAACAACCCTTATACAAATAAATCTTAATCTAAAATACATCCGAGTCTTAAATAAGATACCATTTTTCTGTTCCTAACTTGCTTCTTCAACATTCCCACTCTTATCTTGTCATATTATCTCTGTTTAAGGAGATTTGATTGCATGAGTTGATGAAAGAGAATTTTATTCTTATTATAGCAAAAAATATTCTTTTCAATTTTTTACGATAGTTCGATATTATTTAGATTTTTTCTTTTAATTTACTTAAACATTACTTTGGAATTTTGACTTTAATGATTAATGTCTAAAAATGAACTCTTTAAAATTTATCTCGATTAATTTACGTCTCCCTCTCAATGCGAAACATGATTTGGTTTGTTTCTTACAAGATCTTCTTGAAAAGTTTTCTCTAGACCTGCTGCTGCCATCTGTTATCGTCATGGAGAATTTGAATTTTATTTATATCCTTTTTTTCTTTTTCTTTTTTTTCCCTATCTCAAGAATTTAAATCAATACTGAAATCCCCCAGGTTCCCCATAAACCTCTTGCAAAGTAGGATTAATTAAGGAAAAGTAACTTTTATAAAAATAAATTTATTAATTTTCATTATTGATTATTTACAATTATTCTTTATTTTCTGAAACAATTAAATTTAATAGAACAAAAAGTTGTATGTTTTAAATCAAATAATGTACATAACACTTTAAAAAGTATTTTTGAAACTTTGAGGAAATTGCACTTTATTTTATTCAATTCATTCATTTTTTAGAAGAGAGCTATATTAACATTCTCATTAACTTTTGTTTAATTAAATATATTGCTATTGTTTAATTGCACAAAATTTACCAACATTTATGCTTAGTTTATATTTTTCAATTCATTTTTCATAAGTGTCTGTATTAGGAAAAATTAACTATTTCATAGATATTATTGACCTTTTGAACGGAATTCAATTTTGTTTACTTTCATTTGAACTAAAATTGCTTTTACCTATTTAAGTACTTTTAAATTACTTTATGTTAAAACAACCATATTAAGTGCAATTAATTCTTTTGACTTTAAAAATATTGCTTGTTCAGAGTTAAATGATTAGTATCGAAATATGAGTCTATTCATTCTGTAAACAATCTAGATGTCATCCATGAAATATAAAAAGAATTGATTTGCCAATTTTCAAAAGTCTTCGCTAACTGCAAATGTTAACAATTTTTTATGACAATTTTTTTCCCATAGAAAACTATTTTTCGGTAGTTTGTTTCAGGCTTATATTATTTGGACCCAATTCTAATTGGTAATGCTAATTGGTCTCTATTGGTTATTGGTTAGAAAAATTCATTTTAGCGTAATTTTGAGGATCGAGTTAAATATATATAAATTTTTTCTTTCCAGTGAAAAAAATCATTCGCCAATACTTTCACCAAAACAAATTTTTATTCGCTAAATTTACGATTTTATCGCATTTGGCGAGGTGGCGAATGCTTAGCGCATGTCATGCATTATCAAATTTCTCATCTCGAGATTGAGGCTTAGACTGCATAAATTAAAATATTGTTCAAAGGGGTTTAACTATTCTGATGCGTCATTATTTAATTATTGACTGCAGAAAACCCCAATCTATATTCGATCAATCGGAAAGAAACGATACCACTTAGAAGTCTCAGTTGAACTTTGTAGCTCGTAACATTATTTTCCCTTAACATTTTATTAACTTATATGGTAAAGCTACAAGTGTAACAGTTCAGAAATTTAATATCACATTTCTTATTATGTTATTAAACAATTGTTTTGGGTTATATCTTATTCACTTAATCATAAATACTCAATATTACGATTTAGGGAGCAGGTCGCATGAATTAGACAGCCAACGTCCTAAATCGTACCACTTGCAGATCTTGCGAAAACAATTATTTTTCCGTACTCAATACGCAAATATTATTACCAAACAAGCATTATAAATAACTAAATGACTGTATTTTATTTTAAAAGTACTTCAAATGTAACTGTCAGTGATTTGTGACTGATAAAAATTTAAATGTGAAAAGTGGTACGATTTAGTACTTATAATGCAAATTTTTTTAATTTCAAATTTTATGAAGGAAAATGTCGGATTGTTCAACCTCATATATATTTTCTTCTTCTTTTACAATATAAAGTATTATCGTTCATAAATAGAAAATTTCACCTTTCTTTTCGTTTAAACTATTCGAGCGTTTTGTTCAAAACTTGAGTTTTCTCATGTTAAATCACATTATTAAAATATAAATTTTACGCCTTAAACTTTAATTTTTTTTACCCATCGTTACTAAAATAAAAATGAAAAAATAGTTTATGAATTAAAAAAAATTTTTTTGCACGTAATTATTTCTTGATGAACGAGTCTTATAGTTTTTTTTTTCGTAAATAATTCCGAACCTATGATTACTTTAAGGCAAAAAGTAAAATAAGCATTATTGAGTTCATAATTTAAATAGCTCTCTTGACTAAAATATTCGAACCATATTTTCTAGATTTCCAGCAATATATTTTGAGGATTACAAATCCAAATCCTTCGAGGAAAAAAAAAAGAAAGGTAGGAAGAATGACGAAGTACTTTTTTGAGTTTTTGTAGAGTTTTTTTTTAACTGAAAATGACCCTCTATGCGGGATTAAAAACTATGAAAACCTTCCACTGTTAGCTTGATTGTAACGGGACTTTAACCCGCTACCAATGGAGCAATTTTAAGCCCCCTGTTTAGTCAATGTACGCAATTCGAACCTGAGTGGCCTGTGTCACAAGCGAAAGTCTTTAAATTACCCCAGCCTTTTCAATTTCATTAAATAATCATTTAGGATTAAATTCCCTAAAATATAATAATTTTACAAATCTTATTAAATTAACAAACTCTTATTTTTGAAAGTAGTTGATGGCTATTTTTCTTAACATTATTTTACCTAGCTCTTAACATTATTGAAAAGATAGCCTAAAGTTCAAAGAATTAAAAAAAAAAAGATCTTTTATTTTAACAATAATCGCTTCTATATCCATTCTATATCCATTAAATATTTTTTCCCCTTCCTCCATTAAATCTTAAATCATGTGATTTCTTAGCTGCTTCTAAATAGTTCTTATGACTGGAGATTTAGGTTTTTGCAGCGACGACGGACCAAAATCTAAGCAAAGCACCATCATTTAAAATGCCGTCAGGAACAAAAATAGGAGAGCCTTATCGGCAAAAGTGGTGTTTATCCTTCGGAAAAGGTAGGCCTTCGGAAAAAACTTTTTTTTGTTTGAATAGAGAAAGGGACAGGTATAGGCAAGGGGGGGGTGATGGTATCTGTGCGTCAGCAGCTCTTTCCCTTAGGACAACATCTATTATTCTTTCATAGATTAGCTCGGCACTTTTTGAATTTTTGTGTTTTAATTAAAGCGAGGAGATGAGAAGGAGTGAACGAGATAAAGCGACTTATTCCGCACAAAACCCACCCCCACACATGAAGAAAAGGGAATGAATAGCGGTAGTTCAAAGACAACGATGACGAAAGGATCTGGCGCTATTTGTCCCTTCTCTTTAATTCCCCTGTTAATTACTCCTGATCCTCGCAGGTTTGTAATTACAGAGTAACAGGGGGATGGGAAGGGACTATCCAAAAGGAGACGTGGTGCTAAAATGCAAATCTCCATTATCCTCTAATTAGTTCTATCGGTAGCTTCCCAGAAATCCCCGGCCGGGGATCCTCTTTTCTCTTACTTCTGTCTTCCCCGTACCGTGGGGGTGCAGCTGTTGCTTGCTGACATTTTCTCTGTAGGCAAAATCATATCTCCTAGGCAACCGTGAAAACAATGAAACCGTGTTTGCTTATCCCTTATAAGTTAATACTCTCCAATTAACCTAGTCCGTTGATATTCAACTCTTTCTATCTTCGACGAGGTTTTACCTGGGCTTAAACACCCCCTACAGAACACCCCCTCACTTTAACGTGCCAAGCAATAAAATCCTAACTATCTAAGAAAGGAGCGATGGGAAAGTGTGGTATGTTCTTCGAAGTGGGGGTTATTTGCAAAAGGATGAACTCTACACAAACAACGTTAAGTAGAAAAACCTTTTGGAGTGAATTTTAAAATTGGGATAGACTCAACGAAGCAATACCATGAGCTTAAATCTGCTATACTTTGTCTTTCAATACAAAAACC
This sequence comes from Parasteatoda tepidariorum, assembly GCF_982258835.1. Classification (NCBI taxonomy): domain Eukaryota; kingdom Metazoa; phylum Arthropoda; class Arachnida; order Araneae; family Theridiidae; genus Parasteatoda; species Parasteatoda tepidariorum. The sequence continues at coordinate 65,225,835 of NC_141765.1, forward strand.
TTTTGGGGGGAGGCGCTAAATCAATAGATCAGAGTGGTGTTATTTATCAAAGTACCGTTTCCTGCTGCTTTATTGCACACAAACACGCTTTGTGAATAAGACAAATATCTCATTAAATGATTGCTTCCATAGAAGAAAAATCTTTTCATTTTTACAACATCTCCCCTCAATCAACAAACATAATTTAGAAATTTCCCACGATTTTATAACACTATCAAAGAGCATGGTGCTTAATGGAAATCGTCAATGAAAACATTTTTCTAGCAAATCATTTAAAATTCTCTTTCTCGGCCCCTATGAGTTACCGTTTTCTTACGTTTAATTTGTGCACTTACAAATGTTTGAAGATTTGTTTGCGTCTTTTTTCTTCCAGCAGAATAAAATTATAGTCTTACATGCAAGAATTGCTTTATAATTTAATGGAATCCATTTAAAATTCGAACTTTCGATCGACTATGGATGAAAGGACTCCATTGGCTTTATAAAGCTGAATTTTTTTTAGAATATTTTAGTTTCAGGTAGGAGGATGTGAGATACTGACTTATTTGTAATAAGAAATTATAAGTCAGTTATTAGTCTTGCGTTGATTTCTATTAAGTCTGAACCTTTTTTCTTCATCATAAGTCGCTGTAGCAAAAGATGAAGAGAATGGCTTAAAAACCAACTTCATTCATTTTTTTCTTCTTGAAGAAACTCATACAGGTTTTTTTTTCATCACTTCTGAAACCACCGTGGGCAACTTCTGTTAAAATTCAGTTCCTATTCTTCGGAATAAGAGCCGAATTGCCTGAGAAATGTTTTCCTGATTTATCTAGTTCAAAATACCATCCAGCTTTTGTAAAAGTTCTAAAAATAAATTGGGCTGGTTTTACAGATCTATAATTTGGTGATTGGTATGATCTAGTTTAGCAGGATTAAAAAAGTTAAGATCAATAAATGAATTTTATGTCGCATTGATTTTTGTTTGTAGAATGCATAATGTATTTTTGATATTTTTAAATTGCATTGAAAACTAATTGTAATACAAAAACAAAGCAAATAATACTTAACAAAATATTTATTTAATTGCAGGTGAAAGACCATATAAATGCCATTTACCAGAATGTGGTCGAGCGTTCATACAGTTATCTAATTTACAACAACATTTAAGGAATCATGACAGTCAAATGGAACGTGCCAAAAATAGGCCTTTTCATTGTAACATCTGTGGGAAGGGCTTTGCTTCAGAAAGTAGTCTTCGAACGCATAGGTCGAAGGTAAGAAATATTAAAGCTAGTCTCTGTTTTTTATATTATTTTTTTAGTCTTAAATTTAGCCCATTTCACAAACTAAACTACTTTTCTACGATTTAACTCAATAAATATTTGATAAATAAAGGAATAACTTATAAACTAATTTTCTGGAGCCAGTTAGCCATTAACTATTCTTTGAAATTCATATATTTTTTTTAATTAAGAGTCTAAAATATAAATTTTCTTTTCAGCAACATGCTGCTCTCATCGGCGGAGCTAATTCCCAATCTTGTCCAGTATGTCACAAAATCTGCCTGAACGCAGAAGCCTTGATGGATCACATGCGTACCGCCCACAAGGATCCGAATGCTTCCGGCACTCCAAGTAAGAGAAAACGGGGCCGTACCCGCTTCCGTACTGAAACCATCATCACCTCGACATCCAATTCAATTATAGGGCACACTTCTACCCCTGGCAGTGCTAATTATCCTAGTAGCCCTAGCACCAGTCCTGGTCCTCATCCCAACACCAGTATAGCTATGTCCGCTGCCTCTTTTGGTAGTTCTTTGACGAGTACCACGGCCACTCTGATGTCCCAAATGGGAATAAGCATGGGCCCTTTTGTGGTACCCCAAGTAGTAGGCAGCCACCATCCTGGTCATTCTTTAAGCTCCCATCACCTAAACCATCCCCAAAATCACTTTGCTCATCATCCTTTAGCTGGCAGGACACAACCCTCTTTCCTCAACCTTTAAATGTTTTAATAGCACTATGAATAGTGGATAAAGGCAGCTATAAATATGCGATTATAACTGTTGCTCAGAGCGCTTTACAACTGTTTACAGTCATACCAAAAGTTCCTAAACAACCCAAAGTAGTACGAATAAAAATGTCTTTTCATCCTTTCTTCATTTATATCATTTCTGAACATCACTTTATAATCGTTTTTGATTAATAAATTCCTTAAAAGACATTATTAAACTTTATGGGAGACCCTGGTCTGCATGCATCTTAGACCAGTGTAGTTATTTTTGCACCCAGTAGATGAATTTTGCATTCAGTAATTAGTTGATGCCTGTAACAACAGGTAATATCTGCTGTGTTTGTGACAATTTCATACTTTCTAGAGCCGGAGAACTTTTTATGATTATTTAGTAGACGAATATATTATTTTTTCAATTAACTTAATTGAAAGCTCACATTTGAAAATGTATCTAAGCACCAAAATGTCATTCTCTTTAAAATAAAATATCAGTTTTATAAGAGAAGTAATTTTTTTGTTAGCCATAGCAAAAAAGTGCATGCGTGTCGTACCTTGGACCAGACTCTTTTATACCTTAGCCGAGTATCAGCATTGTAAGTTGAACCGGTCCAAGGTATCTGCAACAGGTTCACTTATCACAAATATATTTTCCTGTGGACTATGCCAAGCACAATATGTAAATTTTTTTATGTTCTGAGTTTTGCTTTAAACTTTTGATATCTTCTTTACCATTAAGTTTATGACTTTATTTATTTTAGCTGCATGAAAAATAAGTTTTAATTGCAAGAATATTCAATCACCTAACAAATATAAGAGAAAAAACTCAAAATGAATATATCCAAGGAATATAAGATCCAATGATCCAAGGTACAACATATGGTGGTCTAAGGTGCAACATCTTGTACCTTGGACCAATTTTTCTTACTTTAAAAACAATTTTTTTAAACTATAAGGCAAAATTCGTTGGCAAAAAATTATATTAATTGACAAACTTAGAATGCATTTCTCACAAAACTTCCAGTTTATTTAAATTACAACTTTCTGCATAAAATAGTGATCTAAAGTACATTTCTCTACGCGACCAATCAACATTGCATGGTGCTTATTTAATCTCAAACTTTAAAGATACAAAACGGAGATTCATCTAAGATCAACATTTTCCTCGACCGTCAACGGTTTTTTAATTATAATATTTTTTTTATTTTTTTAATAGTTAATTTTAAAAAAATCATTCTGTCCATATGTGACTACTTTGTACACATTCATAGTGCTCTCAAAATTTTAAAGGTGTTTTATTTTTCATTCGAGTTTTTCGCTCCCATTACTTTTCATTCATTCATTTTTTTTTCAGTTATTTCATGAATAACTATGAAAGGAATTGCTTTTTTACCGCACTGTTAGAAATTTAAAATTGTTGTGTGTCTAAATTGTAATCGACACATTTTTAATTAACTGCTTATTTATTTACCAATGTAAGGGTACACTAATCAAGAGTTCAAATGTTCTGACTGTTTCTTCGAAATTTGAATACAGGACATTAACTGCCGTACCAAAGTTTTTTTAAAAATTACTTTTCCTTAGTTAGCCCTTGCATTTTCATATTTTATAGAATGTTATGTCTGTTTTGGTTTAAATTTTGACTTGTTTTACTTATAAGTCTCTTGCATTAATGTTGTTAAGAAATTTATTCAAATTATTGTGAATCAAACTTTTTAGAAATCAAATTTTTAATATTAATGCTGAAATTGTTTTTACATGTCTATATAGTGTGTGTAAGTTTACTTCGTTTTACTGTGCAATAGATTCGATGTTGTTAGTTTTCATGCACAACTTCTTTTGAATTTTGGGACTCATTTGGTCAGTATATCCTCAAATACATAATGTTTTTAATACGATAGCATTTGTTATTTCGTGCACATTTATACAAAATTTATTTGTTTAGTTTGCAATATAGAATTTTGTATATTACGATATTTATTTCAAAGACTAATTCTTTCAATTTAGCTATCTAAAAGAATGGACGGATGTTTTAAAATCGTGTTTTTTGAGTAAATTTGAACAAAAAACTCGCTGTCGAACAACATAGAGAGAAATTGATTTGCTATCTAGGAAAGCAAACAATTTTAACCCCCGACTTTGGTTTAGGACTGTTCGGGGCGATAGTTACATAATTATTTCAAGTTCGTGTTTTACGAATTATTTTCCTAATGACAGCAAAAACTTGTTTGTGGTCTGCTTAATTATTTTCCCTTTATATGTTAATCCACTATTGAATTCATATAATGAAAACCATAGACCTTAGCAAATGTGATACAATAATTTATTACAAAATTTGAGATATTTTACACTTTCGTTATTCAGCTACTTAACTCATCATCATATAGCATATTCTTTCATTTCATGGCTTTAACCGAACAAATATTTTTTGAATAATGCTATTCATTATATTACTTTATTTTTTAATTTTATACATGTTATGCGGAATATTCTTAAACATCAGATTGCGCAAAATTATTTAATGATCATATAAGATTTTAGGTTGCGCAAAACTATTTAATGATCATATAAGACTTTAGGTTGCGCAAAATTATTTAATGATCATATAAGATTTTAGATTGCGCAAAATTATTTAATGATCATATAAGATTTTAGGTTGATCTAATTGAATTTGTTTGGTCCTAACAACCCTCTTTCAATATACTGAAAAGAGAGATATTGGCACATAGTTAAGTTAACTGATCTTGAAGTTCATTCCAGTATGCTAGTATTATTCGGTACTCTGTACCAATCTATACTTAGCTTAATTAGAATTGATACTTTAAAGAAAGCAGCGTTTGGTTAAAAGAAAAAGAAGACGCTTAACTCATTTTTATTTCTAAGTTATTTTTTTCTCGAAATAAAGTATGTCACTTGTGCTTTGTTTTTTTAATTTTATCCAAAAAGGTCGAAATTAATTTCGAATTGAACATCGATGCACAATATTAACAGTTTACAATTCTCAAATTCTCTCTGCATTGTGCTAACCTAAGTCACTGTTGTCAAAAAGTTTATTTTTTTTAAGTTTTTTTATTGTAGATTTGTTTGTAAGACTAAGGTTGTTACAAGTTTAAAATTTTGAATTTGGCACCTTCTGCAATTTTTTCATTATTCAAGTGCCATTGTCCATCTCTTTAGTTTATATATATATATAAATCTAAATCGTTCTTCTCTTCTATGTATCTTAGAATGAACTTCAAGTTTAATTTGATTTGCACAAGTATCAAATACTTATTATCTAAATTCAATAAATTTTTAAATGCTTGCTTTATTAAAAACTAATAAATTTAGGTTTATGAGAAAACAGTCGTTTCTTATAATTTTATCTGGAATTATTCGATTGCGGTATAAAAATCTAAAGTATCAAATTTTAGTAAGTTTAAAAACAACACTTAGTTTTTAATATATATTTAGAAATATTCCATTTAGTTTAATGTTTTACACCGCAACCATGCTTTTTATACTCGTTTAGTGGCAAGTGAAGATTATAACAAATTTACACGAAGCTTTTGTATATATGTTGTTCTTCCTCGGTTCAATATTTTGTACAGTTTATTTGCTTAATGTGGTTATATTTTTGTGCTTTATGACCAATTTGTAAAGGATGTGACATAAGTAGTATATTTTCAGTTATATAGTGCTTCTTAAGCTTTTGTTTATGTTTTCTTTTTGTATGTCTTTTGTTATAATTTTTGTCCGTATTATTATATTGTTTTATTCATTATTTCTGTTGTGATTTATTTTGCTTGCATGTAAAAGGCTGCTTGATTGATTCCTTGTTAACAGAAATATCTCATAACGTAACAAAGTAATGCTTTATAAATTTCAGCCATTTAAATTTTCTTCAATATTTAATCAATTAAGTCGTTTAATTTTTTTACTAAATTTTATGGAATTGATGAAAATTGTACTGTTTCTGAATTTAATAAAATTATAATTTTTATATAAATTTAAAAACTATTCTCTGGAAGGAATTAATTTTTTTATGCATAAATTGCGCATAATCAGATAATATTTTAGAGATAAATTGCAGAATGGAAATACACATATAAGTAGAAAAATATTTACACAGAAAAGCTTTGCTTAAATTTAAAATAATATTTTTTTAATAATTTTGTAAAAACATTATCTTTTTAATGCAAAATAGATCGCCTAAGAATTTTTTAAAAAAATTTGGTAACGCTTGTTTTTATCGATAGTATTGTAACTCAGAAAATAACTATTGAATTATCTACTTAAATTATGCTGACAAGTTTGGCTAATTTATATCTGGTTCGTATGAAGAAACATCAGTATTTTTTTTTAAGAATAAGTTTTTAAACTCTTCTTAAATATTTCAACTCAATAAAAGTAATAAGATATTTGCGTTCATTAATTTTAATATCTAGGAAATAAAACATAACAAAGATTGAACCGAGATTAGATCTTATTCTAACTGTCTTCTCTGATATCAAAACAGAACAGGCAGTAAAAAATATTTTTTCTATTATATCATCGAAAAATACAATTATCGGTCGCAGATACTTGTATTGCAAACAATATTTGCTTTTTCGGAAGACTTTTAAATCCGAAGCGAATATTTGTTTACTTTTTAATATTAAATCTATTTCAATTTTTGATTTGAAGTCATTATTGGGAAATTTTGTAAGCTTTATTCATCATAGTCGTCCACTAAAAATTAGAATTCTAATTTTTCATACACTGTTAGAATTTTCTTCTAAAATTATGATAAATGTAAGCGGCAGCAGTTTGTTGATATAATTGTCTGTTAAGTTTACGGCAAGGAACATTTTTTACCTTTACGGTTTCAGAACCATTTACAACTACTAGTATGGTCAAAAAACCATGAATACAAAGCTATACTGTTTTATAACCATTTACAACTATCGTGGTTTCAAAACCAAAAAAAAACTAAATTTAACTGGACATTGAAGCCGTTAAGCAGCTTTATGGTGCTGCCATCTATGCGTAAATAAGAGTATCGTAAGTAATATTTCGCATTAATTTTGCTTAAATTACTCTTTTCTTTACTAAATATTGTGGTTTAACACGTATGCCTGAAACTAATAAATAAAGAGAAACTCCAATAGAAATAACAGTGGCATAAAAATTGTTTAGTATACTCAAAAGTTACTTATAAAAAAATTTTTATAGTAAAATGTATCCAGAGGAATTACCTTTCGAGTTTACAAAAATAAAATAAAAATTTTATTATGTTAATGATGTTTTTCTACAGAGTTAATTTATTTTATAAATTATTTAGGGATTTGAGTTAAATAATTCATGCTTTTAATTATTTTTTTAATAATTAATCAAATACAAAAATTATTAAATAATAACATAGTTACGAGATACAAGAAATATTTAAAAAAAAGTGTACATTGATAAAAAATTAACTTTTGAAAGGAAAAATATTTTTCTCCTTAGCATTACTGGAAACAATTAATTTTAAAATTATATTTTTAAAGAATAGGGATTTAGCTGTTTTTAAACAAATATTGGTGAGTTAAATAGACTCTGTATAAAAATAAATAAAATAAATAATAATGACCGTTTCTAAATTGTGCAAGTCTTTTTTATGTTACCCTATATTAATTTACATGAATATTTTATATTTGTTTCTCTAATAAAAAAAAGTATTTTTTAAAAACTTGCATTTTATGTGGGAATTTTGCTTTCAAAATGCTACTTAGAGTTGTTTTTTTTTAATTTGCGCACAAGTATTTTTGTTATTTGCTTTTGCTTCAAAAATATTAACGAAATTTATAAAGCATTACTTTTTTTATTACATAATCTGCATTTTTTTATTTCTATGATTGCTTATGTTATTTTTTTATATATTATATATTTGTGTGTCCCGATCGGAGTAATATTATTCTCTTTAATGCATGGATTTTATGAATGAAAACTTTTAACTGTTGTTATTTATTTAAATTATCATTTTATTTTGGCAATAAGCAATGACTGTACTGATATGATTGAGAAAAAATTACTGGAATTATAAATAATAATCATTCCACGTAAATGATTTAATTACGACAATGAATCAAAAAGACTATGAAAACTATAAAAACTATGAAGACTCTTCAATTTAATAATTTTGCATTTATATATTTATCTTGTTTAAAATACCTCAATTCGAGTTGGATTCACCAATAAACTCTAAATCAGAGCTACAATTGTTGTTAAAAAAAAAACAATTTTTCAAATTACTACATTTTGAAATGCAAAAATAGTACAGAGGTAATCTTTTTTCTTTAATTATTATTTTTCTGGTGTAAAAATGGCCAATGTGCACACGAACACCTAATTTACTCAGCGCAAGGTTTCAAAAAAGAAATTATGTAAGCAACTGAAGATTGGCCAAAGCATCTATTTTAGTACCAAGATACGTTATTTTTTTTTTTTTTTTTGAATGTAATTTGATTTGATTGTAATTGAAATTTTTGGAATAATTCGTTGCAATAAAGTAATTTAAAAAATTTCATTTTATTCTTCTAAATTTATTTTTAATTTTTGTAGTAATTTTTACTGAAGGGCGGATACTTTTTTTAAGATTTCGTCATTAAATTATGTTTTGAATTCGAAGGCAACTTTACATGCCAGGCACCACGAATAATAATAACCCCTTCGGGACACTTTTTTATATTAGTAGTTTATTTACTGCAATAAAAGTTCCTTTTATCATATTTTATGCTCATTAAGATAGTTAACTATATACAAAATCGCAATACTTGAAACACAGGGTACTGATGAATATGACTATTCTTCAGCATTTTAAGAGCATGGGCGAGAAAAATAAATAATTATACTCAAAATAATGAAGAATAATCAAGAAACGATTAAATATTGATATATACACATAACATTCTTCATTAAATATTTTAGTCTCACTAAAAAGCATTATATATATAAATTTGTTTTTAAAAAAAAGAGTGAAAAATTTATTTCTATTGTTACAAACTATCTTTACGGCTGTAAATTCTAGATTAATCTACGTGTGATAGTTATAGTGTTATAGTTTAAAAATGTAATTTTAAATACTGAATAATTCTTAGTACAATTTAATAAATAATAAAAAAGTTATCGATGAATATGGTTTAACTCTCTTAGATTTTCTGTTTTAAATGCAATATTAAAGTTATTTGCAATATTAATCAAGTAAAATTTTAAGTAGCGTTTTTAACTATAACTGAAAATTATTTGTATTCATAAAGATTTTTTAACTATAAATAAGTATGCTTCCACTGCATAAAGTTAAACTCATTCTTAAAGACATCTTAGTTTTTTTTATTCATTTTAAATTGATTTTTATCATTTAAGTTCAACGAATAATATACAACTTATCAATCAACAAAATCATTAAACTATTAGGCCATAAATTATCCCTTTTTTCACAAATAGCTTAAAAAGCTTGAATCTAATATCAATTAATTTTAAAATCTACTTAAAAGTAAGTTTATATTAACTTAAAATATAGCTGAAATCAAAATTCACTTTAAGTTAAAATTAACTTAAAGTTTAGTAAAAAAAATATAGCTATCATTTCTATAGTTATCATTTCTATATACACTGTGTCCTAAATAAGATTGAATGTTTTAATAATTTATAAAAGGAAAACGGTTAAAGTTAAAATAGCAAATCCTGCAGGGTGTTACATTTTTCTTGCAAAATTTCAGTTTTAGTTTAAAAAAATTTCAACAGATGGCGCAATAATTCAAATCATTAAACAAGCGATCATTAAACTTACAATTAAAAGAAAAACCAATTCAAAATATCATCGCAATTCTTTTTGAATCACTTAAATGAGTGAAAATCACATTACAATAGTTTCGAGATGTCCACCAACAAGCACAATTACATGTCGTTACATCAAAACGCAAAGTAACATTACCGTTCATAAAGATGCCATTGTAAGTCCCTTCTGTTGTTTTCAAGGAAACCATAGAAAGAATTTGCAACGCCATCTTTCGGAAAACTTTCGAACTTTAACTAGCCACGTTGGGAGGTAAAATTTATGTCCCGTCAGTTAAATTTTATTCAAGATTTTTTTTTTAAATTTAAATCTTAACTGTTATACATTTTTTAAAACCATCAGTCTAATGTAGTACACCCATATATTTATATTATAAAAATAGCTTTACTCGCTTATTCTCCTTTTGAAGATGAGTCATTTTTGTTTACGCATGTATTTTGATATTCTGACGCCAAACATGTTTTGATTGAACAGAATTTTTTCGATTGTATAAAGCAATCTATCTTTGTTATTGCTTTGTGGAGAGCTTTTATTCTTTAGCTTTGAATTGTATCATCTATGGTGGCATTTTTATAAGTTTAAAGTGACTAGAATACTGTTTATTACTTAATAAAGTTGATAGTAAATTGAAGCAAAGTTTCTTTTGTTTTTATTTTAACACAAAATTTTATTTCTCACTCAAACCCTTTGAGGAGCTTTGCCTATTGAGTCCCTTTACCAAAAGAAGTTTTTTTTTTTCCCCCTATACTTACTAACTTGCTTGCATCTCTTTTAGATTCTCAAAATATCTATTGCATATCTTTTCTTCAAATTCGAATAGAATCATTTAAATAAAACGTTTCAACTTAAAAATAATGAATAATTCAATTTAAATTTTAAGTAAATGACAACAACAATGCCTACATTTTTACTTTAGTTTATTGCTACAAAATTGTTCATAATTTATTTTCTGTGCTCTTAACTCAAATTGCAACCTATCTAAAACTCCTTGCAGTTTAAATACATTTCTTCTTCATATATTTCAACTTGAAAATACTGAATTCTTCAATTTTGTCCCAACATTTTTAATGACAATTCCTGATTTTTTATTGTATTTTATTATTACAAAACTGTTCATAGTTTGTTTTCTGTGTGTTTTAACCCACATTGCAATTGTTCTTAAACTTTCAATTCAAAATACATTTTTTAGCAATTTTATCATTAGTTAAAAAATTTACAACTAATCCGGAATTGATTTTAAGCTGCAAAGAGTTGGAATTATTTTTAATGTTTTTATTTCATATTTTTCTGATAATAATTAATGTATTGCAATAAATATATATAAATCAAACTTATTTTATAAAATAAGATTTTAAAGCTTTGTAAATTTAAAAAAAGAAACAAAAAAATGAGCACAACTTTTCTATTTACATCACAATTTTCCTACTTTTTATTACTGTAACATTTTCTTTAAAATCTATTTTAATAAGGTTGTATTCTTCATTTGCAAATGTACTGACTTAGCTAACATTTGCAATAAGCTTATTTCATTAAAGCTTATTATTTTCATTTAAGTTAATCGTGGCATTCCTATATTTTTTCCTATCTTACCGACTTTGGATCTGCTTTTACTGCTACTTACAAAACTCAAAGGGTTTGGATTAAGTATTTGAAACACTGAATAAAGCCAAATGAATAACAATTGCTCTATCTTTTTAAGACATAAGATTATGTATATAATGAAAAGGTTATACTGTATTTATTTAAAATCTGCTTATGGAGTGAGTAATACTATATACTGACAAGAGTATTTATCTCCTGTATCAATGTCAACGCTGCCTCAGCAGGAAAATACTTTCTTAATACATAAATATTCAAGTGAAAATTTGAGCGAAAAACTTAATTTTTTTAATGATAACAATTTTTTTCAGTAAGCAAGGTTAAATAAAAAAGTACAAAATAATTCAGTGTCTAAAATAATTAAGAAATAGTAATCGATTATTTCAGAAATTGGTGAAAAGCACTTTAGACATCATTATAAAATTAGTCTAAGAAATATACACTAGTGCATATTTCTTAGTTTTATAAGCAATTTTCGAGCAATTTAAATCAAGAATAAGTTTTTCTAAGTTTATTAAAAGTAAGCATAATTAAGAAAAATCATCACCTTTAAATAAGCGACAAGTATTAAATTGTCTCTAAAATTTTAAGTTCCTTTCCTAAAGGGTATTTAATTTACATCAGATTCGAATGCATTAAATTATATCTTTAAAACTTACTAACTAAAGGGAACTTTGAGTGAACAGAACCAATGTGAAGTGTAAAAAGAATTTTTTTTTTCTTTTTTTAAAACATATTTTGATAGTAAATGAGTGTGAGAACATTGAAAAGTCGTAACTCATAAAAATAAACATATTATAGCGTTTTTTTCTCTATTATTGCGTATAAGCTTTAGCATATTTTAGAAAACTTTCTAAAAAATTAAATATAAATGAACGCGTTTTTAATACCCGATTCCCTACAAAACTTTTTAAGCTCAGATCCAACAAATGTAGTTTTCGAGGAACTTCAGGGTTTTTGTTCAATATGCAGTTATTTTGTTAATAAATTTAAAGCTTTCTTACTTTTAAGCAGTGAGCTAAATCATTACTATTCAGGATGTTAAATCTTGAAGCAAATCGGGTAAAAAATGATTAAGCTATCGTGCCAGTCAATTTCGGATATCACGTAAGAAAGTCCTAGATTATCGGCAGTACGGATATTTATATTTCACATAATTAGTTTCATGAACTAGTTTAAAGTTAGTTTAAACGTGTAAAGTACTTTAGAAACAAATCTAAATGTTTATATATGGCATGTGATACTAATTTTTTTAAGCACGCTTTTTTTAAGACAATCCTTAAGATGCTTCCCCTCAATAAAAATGATATTATGCTACGAACTTGACCATTTTTTCTGTCTTTTAGATGAAACTATGTGGTTTTGTATGAGCAAAATGTGCTTTATTCATGTATTAAAATGGTCCATCGCGTACAGTTTTTGTAAGAGAAAAGTAGAAAAGCTACGATTGAATTTTCGAATATTTCGTTTCCTAATGCTCCTAGAGCCTCAAAACTTCGGAAAGATCAAGATTTTGTTGCCAAAATCGTCAAGTTAATGTCGGATCCACTTTCAACAAGAGTGGCTTTCCTTTGCCTATAGCTTGTAATTGAGTGCTGTTTAAATACAAAAAATCGTTAAGGAAATTATAAATTTTTAAGAAACTGGTCCGTGGTAAAGATAAAAAAGATGTTTACATATTCGTAATTTTACTCTAAAAATAAACGAAATTTGCACACTTTCTTCTAAAGGACATTTTTCATGCTGAGAATTGCATAAAAAGCGTATTTTCCGAATTTAATGTCAGAATTTCGGTGGTGTAAGTTGAAAGGTAGATAAAATATAACTTTCAATTTTAAAAATGTGATCATTATTATTATTATTTGGTGCTATATTTTAATTAACGAACACGTGAACTAACACACTATAAAGGTTTATTTTTATTTCAAATAATCTGGAGGAAATGCTTTAACTGATGTAAATGATGTTTCTCAATGGAAAAGCTTATATCCAAGCGAGGTAGGAAAAAAACATCATCACATATTTTACAAATTAATGTGGTTTGCATTTATACGTTGTTAAAATAAATCCTATTTGACTCATAATATAACAATTTTTACAACGTACCAATCACAGTAAATACAATAGTACGTGCTCATTTTTTTATTCCCCTTGAAACATATGCTACAGATTGCATCATTGTCAACAAGCTCAAGAGTATTCCATATCACATTCGTAGCTCAAAAAGGTTCTTACTACATTCGCATTAGGTTAACTACGTATGTCGAAAATTGTATTTACAACAGTTTGCTTTAAACACCAGCATTTTAATATTTCAAAAGTTCCATTATTACCTTTGATTTGTGTTTGCAACTTAAAAAATGGAAATTCTAGCGCTTGTTTTGAGTGATGTATTTTGTACTAGAACGTGTAATATTTAAAAAGTTGTTTCACTTTGTACCAATATAGCGAAAGCAGCTGCAGCTTTAATAAATAAATATAATTAATTATAAGTTTTATCCCTTTTATTTCTAAATTAAATCTTATTTACAAATCATGGTATACGATTACAGAATTTCGGTGGTTGTAAGGAAAAACTTACTAAGGTTGCAGCAAAATTGGTCCAACTTGAATCAATATTTTTAACAGCCAGGTTTAAAAGGGGAATACTATTAGTGTGCTATTCAAAATAGCACAATAAAAAGAAAGGTAAAAATTTGAGCCAGGCCACTATCTTTGTTATAGCTTCTTTTCTGCACGTTGTAACCCCCACAGGCCGAAGACGTACCACAAGTCATCCGTGTCCTGTATGCGGCAAGACTTACGTGAATGAAGGATCCCTGAGGAAGCATATTGCGGGGCATCCCGAGGCTTCTGGTATGACCACGCCACTTCGAATGTGGCCCTGCACAGTGTGCCAGAGTGTCTTTACACAAGAGTCAGGTACATTACATTTTTTCATTCATTTCAGAATTAAAAATAAATATGATGTGCTCAACGTAAATGAAAAAAAAAATATCGGAAAATTTGATTAATATGGAGATTTTATGTAGATTTTGTTTTACCGTTTTTATGTATGCTTTCTATATCCTTTTGATATTTTCGAAAAATGAATTATGTATCCTGTTAAGTTGATAAACTGTCTAAGTTTAGCTCTATAATCAAGTCCCAAATTGGTAAACAAAGTTGCACAGGTAATCAACTTAACAGGATACACAAATTAAATATGTATCCTGTTAAGTTGATAACCTGTCTAAGTTTAGCTCTATAATCAAGTCCCAAAATGGTAAAAACAGTTGCACTACCTCATGCACCATAGGTTAACTGTAATTTTTTGGGATTATTGAATTCGCGTATCGTAACTCGTAAGAAGGTGTCTTACACAGGTTTACGTATCTTTTAAAGAAGTTTGAGATAGTTGAGCATTTGGTTAATTTAACTTAATTCTTGAATGTGATTTCATATCATCCTATGTATTTTAATATGGCCAGACTGAATACCACTTTTACTATCGGAAAATTTGATAATTATGAGTATTTTATGTAGATTTTGTTTAATCGTTTTTATGTAAATTGCTTTCTATATCATTTTGATACTTTTTTAAAAATTAATTATGTATCCTGTTAAGTTGATAACCTAAGTTTAGCTCTATAATGATGTCCCAAATTGGTAAAAACAGTTGCACTACCTCATGCAGCATAAGTTAATTGTAATTTTGTGGGATTATTGAATTCGCGTATCGTAAGAAGGCGTCTTACACAGGTTTGCGTATCTTTTAAAGAAGTTTGAGATAGTTGAGGATTTGGTTAATTTAACTTCATTCTTGAAAGTGGTGTTATGTCATCTTATGTATTTTAATAAGGCAAGACTGAATACCACTTTGAATGCGGCCTTGTACAGTGCACAATATGCTTGAATGTCTTAATACAAGAGTAGTCAATTTATAAAGTTAATTTCATAATTAAAAAAAGGAAGGAAAATAAGCATGAAGTACTATAAAAATTGTAATAAAATAAAAATTATGGCATATTTTGTGTGTGTTAGCAGTTTCTGTGTCTTGAAACTTCCACATTACCTTATTATTTTTTTATAAGAATTAACTTGTCTTAAAGTACATAGAACGTCTAATAATTGAAGAGTCGGTATAGTAGATCTATAGTAATAATAAATATCTTTAAAAAATGTATAGAACGTCTAAAAAGAAGAGGTTAGGAAACTTTAACCTTGTTGCTGAAAGTAAAAAAAAAAAAGTAAATTTTTTCCATCTATACTTTTTTTTTGTTTAATAAAGGAGAAGATACTGATAAAGGGTGATTTCAGCCATATTTGTTACAGAGAAATCGTTTCACTGAACTTCCCCTTGCTTTGAGTCCGCTATTGAACTTTTACAGATGGAAACGAATATTAAATATACGAATATAACATAAGAATATAATAAATAAAACAGATAGGCGAATTCTATGGAAGCAAATATTAAATATACAAGATATAATAGTCGTCAACAAAACAGACAGATATTCAAACAGACAAATTTTAAATATTTGAGGCTTGAAGGAACTTTTAGGTAACTTAAAAATCCTCTTTATACAGAAAAGTGATTTTATTTCCTCTTACCTTTTATTTCCTACCTACGGAGAATTATATGAGCACAATTTTCTTAATTATTATATAACCAACTAAATTTTTGAACCCATTTTATTCATTTAAATATACTCTATTGAATTCTTATTACCAAATTTTAAATTTTACGGTAGTAAGTATTTTTTAAGAACCTTTTTTAATGCTATATTATAACTTCACGTGAGCAGTGTTGATTGAATTCAACATTTAAAGAGAAATGGAAAAAAAAAAAAAAAAAAAAAACTATTTAGCATTAAAAATTCTGCTGTTAAGTAAAAATTTTTAAAAGTTCCATATTCTGAAGCGTAGATCTATTAGAAACCTTTTAGTTTCTTTAAAGATGAACTCAAGAGAAGGACAAGTCAAGAGCTTTGATGTGTGTCATAGACAAGTATGCACATTGATCAAAAGAACTTTGTAGTGACGAATCTCTATTTTTTATATTTGACAGCGAAAAATTGCATTATTTAAGGTAAACAGCATAAGTTCAAATAAGCAGCATTTAAAGTGATGGATTATGTGATCAGCCAATCTGTAAAGATTGCAGTTAAATTGCACGAAATCAAATAATAGAGATTCTTCAAAATATCATTTTTCCATTTTAGATGAATAAAATGCCTCAAAGAGTGTTAGTTCAGCAACATAATGATCCAGAGCACGTTTAAAGATTTTTTAAAATATTAATTAGGGTGAAAATGATGATTGCTCTATATAATTAGGTGAGGAGATAATCTTGTGATCAGCTAATCTGTAAATATTGAAAGTAAATTGTACTAAATCTAATAATGGAGCATCTTCAAAATATCATTTTTCTATTTTGGATGAATAAAATGTCTCAAAGAGTGTAAATCCTGCAACATAACGATCCATAGTACGCTTCAAGATATTTTAAATTATTAATTAGAGTGAAAAGGATGATTGTTCTGTAATGACCACTCTTGTGCCTGAACATCAATTCTATAGATAACCTTTAGAACTATCTAGAAATCCAACTTAGAAACAAAACGAAAAGTGCCTGAAATTAATGAAGAGTCTCCCCTTTACAAACTGAGAATAGAAAAAGCTGAAGGATGTAAAATAAATAAATAAAATAAAATAAAAAATGCTTGACGAATTTTTAAAAGTAAGATATGGGTAAGACAGTTGGAGAATTTCTTGACCTAAGTTTTAAGCCTTCGGGACAATGATGACTTCGAAGTTTCTTACCTGGAAACCTAAGACGAAAAGAAGCCGTTTACATTTTATGAAAATGTGAATGAAACCAACATATCTCTGGTCGACGTTGTTTTCGAAACTCCAACTCCGAGGAAACGACAAAAGAGTTGTTTTGGACATCTTTTATGATTTTTTTAGACATTATGTGTTATGTTATGTACAGAACAAAAAAGAAAAACACCTGGAACAACTTTTGATATAATGATCGGATTTTCACGTACTAGAACTTAATTTTAATATTTCGAAGGTATTACCTTAAATATGAAAATTAATAGTGTAGACGATGCTTGAAGTTATGAAATCATATGCAAAAACGTACTTTCTCTTAATAAACATGCATTTTTCCCCCCAACAGATTTGGAATCGTGACTATCAAAATGTCTAGGGTAGCCGCAATCTAGTGAGCTGTTGAAAGTTTCAGCCTCTTAATGTTTATTTCCTTTATTGCGTATTTCAGCATCTCAGATAATTTATATTTTTTAATTTTTATCACTTAATTATTTGACTGATTTCAGACAAATTTTGGATTTTGAGATTAAAAATTATATAGATTAAATTGGTGAGAAAATATATGTACTTTCAGATTCATACTATTTTCGATTGTTAGTAAATTAAATAATAAATAATTGTAAGAAAATATATTTTTGCATATGATTATTTTCGTATAAACAAGTTCGCTGGAAAAAATTTTTTTTTATTCGCTTCATTAGTTCCAGAAATATGGCGAAATACGCAAAGAGGGAATTAACATTAAGAAGCCCAAATATTCAACCTGTTCACCTGTTTAAACTATTGGGACTAATTACGGTCCATATCTTGATGGTCAAAAATCAAAATTTGTCGAAAAAAGTGCATTTTTATTCTGAGAAAGTACGTTATCGTGTCTGATTTTGTAACTTAAAATATTGTGTATATTAACTAATTTGAACCGTAATTAATGTACACTTATTAATTGAATCGAACCATTAAGATTAATTCCTAATGTGTGTAATTCCGATCATTCGATCAAAAGTTTTTCAGAGCGTTAGTTTTTTTTCCATGCTATACATACAGCCCTTTTTTCTCATTATTTCTGATCCCGAACGCTAAAGACACAATTCCCAGTAGATCACCGAAGTCAAACCTCACTGGTAGCAACTGGTGATCACTTTGATTAGCCTGCCTTTGGACAGAGGTTGTGCAGTATCGGTTCTCGTTAGACTGTTCTACCCCAAAAAGCTTGACTTCGCATGCAAGTCGTCGGGTTACCCAAGTGGAAAAGGCATTCCTTCTGCAGAGGCTCAAAATTGTGATGGCATGTCTTCGGATTATTCTCAGGGAGGTTTCCCAGACTGCCGCCATTGTGCTGCTCTAGTGCGACTACTGCTACTCGGTATTTCTGCTAATAGCAAAGAAAGATAAATAATTTTTCAACTGTTCTCGAATGTATTTTTGAACGTTCTACCCATGATAAAAGTAAGAACCAGAAATGATTTAGAGGCAGATTTTCATTGAAAAAATCTGATGGACAAAGTTACCCTTGTTATGGCAACTTTTCCCTGCAGATTTTAAAATTCTTGTTGAAAAAAGGAATAAAAATATATTTTACTATCATAAATGAACTCTATAAGCCTTCCCTTTAGCCCAAAATATATTTCCTTACCTCCAATTCATAAAAAAAAAAGAAACCAACGGTTTTTTTCAATAAACCCAATTTTAAATTACTGGAGAAAAAAAACCTTACGGTGTTTTCACTAGCATTTTAAAATTGAGCGAAATAACCTCAGTGGTCAGTATTCATACGTAGGTAAGACAGCGATTAATGCCAACTGAGCATGAGAAAACCTTAGTCTCAAACACTTTGATTATTATATAATATATTTAAGGATAACGAGGGTTTCAAAATTTCTCCGAACTGAGATAAATCTTAGAAGCCAGCTTGCAATGGAATGGAAGGGAATTACATAAATGCAATTATTATTTTTAATTTAATATTGCTTAAAAATAGATAAATAAAATAATCAGAAATATGGCATACAGTTTAAATGCACAAACAATTATACAAGCTAAAATCGCCGAACACACTTGAATAATAATCAAACATGCCTTTCATTTCTTTTAAGACAAATAATAATAATAAACAGTTTGTTTTTCTTTGAAGTTTTTAACTTCATATCCAGTTAAAGATATCATCAGATCGATTTTAAGAATGTTCTGGCTATTCCCCAAAAATATTCAGATTTAATAAGTACTGATTAAATTTTATTAAAATATTGGGCACCAGCCCATCATGGTGATCAAAACCTCGGGATTTGCTGGCCCCTGTACGATGATATTCACAATGCAGATTAACTTACATTTACGCAAAACGTAATCCTTCAAATTTTTTCAGGTCTCTTGCACCACATGGAAAACATGAGGATGGATCCCAAGCATCAATTTGCTGCCCAATACGTCTTGAGTAGGGCGGCCGCCGAGAGACGCCAAAAAGACGTTCCTGGCATGCCTCCACCACTACATGGGGGACCTGGGCCCTCTGGACTTGGATCTTTAGGGCCCATATCTCACATGGGGCAGAATCATCCTGGACTTTCCTCCCCAAGTCACTCCATGGTGGGGCACGGGGGAACTCTCGGTGGAACAGACATGCACGGTGTCCAGCCACTTCCTTTGCTTGGTCCTCACCACGGCCAGTAGCCTGTTCGAAGGGATTTTTAAATCATCCTGCTTGACTCTTCAGTTATATCCTTCACTCATTCGATAACCGTTATGGCGCAGAATCTGCGAACTATCCTAGTCAACGGAACTCCGGCAAATATTTGAAAAGTGCATTTCCTCTTGAGTGCCATCCAGTAAGGATCACTTCAAGTGTAACCAAAAAAATAGGAGCTCTACAGTTACTTATTCACAGAGACCAGGCACTTTGTAAGATGCTCTTAGGCTACAATTTTGAGACAATTTTTGGGATTTTTTTTTCTTTTGGGATATATACAACTAAGGCACGATATTCATGTTATTTCTCTGATATTTTTTGTTTCATCTTTCTACACAGAAGTTACTATTTTAGAGTGTTCTTCTTTCATGTATCTACACAGCCATTTCTTCTGCGCTATTACATGAACAATTTTAAATTGTATTATCGTTCGATCGTTGAAGTATTATCATGAATTTCGTAACCATATTTTATTTAATAAGGTGCTCTCAATTCAAATGTACATGTTTTTGTGTTTTGTACAATAATGCAAATATATTATTGCAGTATGTGCAATGTTTATTCGCTATTCGATTTCCAAATATAAAATTTATATTACTTGTGATTTCAAAATCCAAAATATTTCAATTAGTTATTAGAGATTGAAATACTTAAAAAAAAATCAAATGTTTTTGAACAGAAAATTACTGTTTCTTTTAAGTGTTGTTTTCTTGTAATACTTTATTATAGTTATACTTTATTATAAATTTATTTATGTGATTATAACTAGATTCGTATCATCTAGAATGGGAGGCTTTAAGCAAAGGCAGATACCAAATATATTATTTTATACATGTGTATATATATATATTTTTTACAAATCAAATAATTTTTATCTTAAAGTACGTATATGCTTTTAGTTTTTATTTGCTTCGTGATTTTAATTGTTTTTATTTTTATTTGCTTTTTTACATGCTTATACCTTGCATTTACGATTTTAATATCCCATTTTAAGTTAAAAATTGTTTTCTTTATAGTGTTTATTGCATTTATTTTATTAACTAAATCATTTAATTTGAATTATATATACGTTTATTTATATCTAACTATTATTTTCAATAAATGCACTTACCATCATTTGCCGTTGAACCAATAAATTTTTCTGATTAATTAGAAAAATATTGAAAATATGTCTGATTTTATGCAGATACTATTAATTAAATAAGTCAACTATGGCGGTTTGCATCAGCCTCTTCCAGCTTAGAAAATTACAGGGTGAAAAATGTGGTGACATCTTTGGCCACAGTTTTATTGCCAAACTACAGTTCAAAAATTTAGTCGTTTTTTTGTTTCGATTATGCTTTAGCTGTGATATATAATAAATTCTAAATGTTTTGTTTTTAATATTTTTCCCAGTTTTACTTTCATTAAATGCATGGTTTTTGAGAATTTTCATTAAAAATAAGCATTTTTTTATGTTAAAAATAATTTCTTTTACATATTTAAGTGATACAAGGTGCTTATAATCAAAGTTAGCTTATTAAGACTACGTAGAATCCCTACTGGTTGACGGGACGTCCATGAAACTTGGTGTATTCCGTTATATGGACCATGGGAAAGAAGAATCAGCAATACAAAAATCGATTCAAAATTTGACCTCCAGGTGAGAAAAGGGCACACATAAAGATCATGAAGCACATTCCCTTGTACATGAAAAGTGCCATCTGTTGATCAAAATGTGAACTAATTTTATTGTGATTTCTTTTTCCATTGGTTCATCTAATGTATATACCGACTTCCGCCCACCAGAATGGCCATGAAGTAGATCTTAACATGTTAACTTTAATTATAACCACTGTGTTCAAAAACAAATTTTTAAGAATCATAATGATTAAGTTACATCGTGCCTGAAAGTTTGTGACATATCTGAAACCGTGTTTATCTATAAAATTCAAACATTGCTGTTTAAATTAATCACAAGTTAATTCTCAAAAACTATGCATTCTAGCATATGTTTTATTTTATTTTATTCATCTGTATAACACCGGTTATTCTGAACACTAGCATCATATGTCCAATGTGTTCTGAGAAGATGTATATAAGTGCATGGCACTCTAAATCTGTCACTACGGAATTTATTTTGGAATTTCATTAGTTAATATTTATAAATTTTAACAGTGTATTTATACACAATAATTTTTTGTCTTCTTATAGTTATACTGTCTTTATCTCATGTTTATCATTTACATCAAGTACCAATTTTTTTCATTGATTGATGTTCGGTTATTTCAATTTTTAGTCACTCATATGGCATCATCCTATATGTTGTACCGGGTTCCTAATACAGTAGTATCGAAAACAGATTACTAGTTTCTTGCCTCGCCACGTGAATTGTGAGGATCAATAAGATTTTTGAATTCAACTCTGTCTGGTTCCTTACGACGTTTAAACGAGTTGTATAATTTTATTGCCATGTTGCTATCTTTAAAAATATTTACAGTGCACTTGTAGGGAATATAAGATAAAGAACTATTCTCAATTCGCACAAAATTTAAAATGTTCTAAATATTCAAATACATAGCTATGCAAACTTTTGAGACGATAAATACCGGTGACTGCAAAACTATTTCTTTATTGTTTCATAAGCGTTATATATCTTAATTTACTATCATACGAAAATTTTATGCATTATATTGTCATGATTTTCCGTTAAACTAAAGGCAGTTGTGACATGAGTTTCTGATATAGAGAAAAACTTGATTCCTATGTAATCTGCAATAAAAAAAATCCCGAATTTTTATATAGACTGTAAACATCTGTGCGTTATTTCTTGATGGTATTTATATAATTATGTGTTTGAGTGTTGATAGTGCCATAATTTTTAAGCGATTTTTAACAAATTCACATGTTTTTAAGGAAATGGTTGTTACTTCTGATAACTTAAGTTCCATAAAGTGAATGCATGGTAAAGATTCACTGAAATGGGAATTTATTACTTCGCAAAATTTATTGCCCTTCGATGTCCTGTGCAAAATTTAAAAAAACTAACAAAACGAACTGAATTTTCACTGACCAAAACGAATGTGTTTGCGTAAGCCATTGGTGTCGAGGATCTATTGCGACATTTTAATAACGCCTCTTTAGCGAACATTCCTAGTGTGATGGTGTTACTGTTTAAGTGAGAATAATAAGAATAAGAAAACAATAACCCATCATAGAAAATAATAAGAAAATTCTGTATATATATATTGACATTGTTAAACAAAATTAAAATTTGTTATTAATGTTTTTTTTTTTTTTTTTTTTTTTTGCTCTATATATAATTCGTGGAATTTATAAAAACTATTTTTTTCTTTCTTTCACCCATTTAAATAATACATATTTCAAATTAAAAATTATATGTTTTAAATTTAAACGGTTTAATTCAATTGTTTTAGGGAAAATAATTTATGCGTCGTTATTTGAATAATTTATTTTCAATTAAAAATAAGCTATTGTGTAAATGATTGCAAACTCACTTTTTAAAAGCAAACTTAAGAGAAAATACACTTCTAGCTCATAATTTTAACTCTATAGTATCTTTATAACTCAATGGTAAGTAAAGCTTTAAGCAAAATGTTTTCCCAGAAAAATACTTCAAAGCTACAGATGTATCGTTATTAAATTATTTTACAAAATATTTTTTTCTATACTTATTTAATTATGGTGAGTAAATTCAACGTGAAATTGATTAGGCAACTACAAATAAGTTTTCATTCTCATGAAAATAAAAAGGAATAATTCAAACATTATCTTTTTCAATAACTTCATATAAAGTAGAGTACAAAAGCGATTTTGAAGTTTGCAATCATATATATCACCTGATAACTTTTACTAATACATTTTGTTTACTTATAATTATTTTACTGATAAGTTTCAATTGCGGATAGCATAAATGAGGTAAGATTCATTTTATTTATAAAGTTATAAAGACTCAGCTATATTTCTGAGGTAAGTAAACAGCAAGGTAAGTTCTGTTGCAGATTTTTTTTTACATTATTCTATATCATTAATAGATATTACGAAAAAATACGCTCATTGATAGTATTATATCACTATTTAATATTATACATTATAGAAACTAAAAATTAACTTTAGATATATTTCACGAAATTAATATATTGTTTATCAATACATTCATAATAACTTTTGCAACGTTATTTAACTGATGAAAGGCTTAGTGTAAAGCGATGATAAATTTTCATTATTTTTAAATTTTTTAAAAATAAATAACTAATGACTAAATTTTTTCGTTTTCATGAAAGTTTTAAGAAAAAATACGAACAGGAAGCATAATAGAGATTACAAAAAAAAAAAAAAATTTTGAGGAAAAGCGAATACTGATAACGTTTGAAATTCGATTAAAAATACTTTTATGAGAAAAATTAATAAAAATTTTTATCTTTTAATGTCCCGATAATGCTTTTATATACTTCGTAATTATAAAATATTATAATTGTAAACCATGATTGATCATAAACCATAAAAGCCATTTGAAAATCTTTAGGTACCAAACGTTAAGAAATTTGAAACTAAATATCGCCTTGATTTTCCCCCCACCCTAGTCTACTACTACAGCCCGTATTGTTTGTGTTTTCATAAATATATACAAATCGAATGTTTTGTTCCTGAACTCTAATTTATTTAAATGTTTTGCTAAAGAAAAGCCAAACAAATATTTAAAATAAAAAAAATTAAAAATTTCAGTTTTTTTATTATTTTTATGTACCATATGTCCTATGTGCCAATTCTTTTTTTAACGATTATTTTTTCTTTTTTTAATTCTTGATAGCAAGATTAACTATTTTTAATATCCAAAAAGGTTTTTCCGATTATTTTTAATCCCCCAAAAAAATTTTTTTATCATTAGAACTATTTTTTTTTCTTCTGATAATTCCAACTCACTTCAAAAATTATTCTTACTAGGAAGGATAATCCTATTATCTATGCAAAAATGTTCTTAATAACAAAGAATCTAGCTATCCTGATCTTATTGGTTAAAAATGAAGTAATAAATTTTCAATCTTGGTTTCTATCAGAGTTGCAGTTTGTAGTGACACCATCACACTATGCATCTTCATCAAAGAGGCCAAATCAAATCGCGGCTTTTGAGTAAACCAAGGCAATCGCAGACATAATCGTTGAAGACTATACAGACAATTTGGCTTAATTAATTAGGACTTATGCCATATAAGAGGCAACGCAGGACATCGAAATACATTTAACTGCAGCTCTGAATTTAAAGAAACCAAGATTTACCTATGGCAATCAAAAACGTGAATTTTATTTTAAATATTAATATTGTACTTTGTAATATCAACCATTTCCTCATCTTTTGATATTTACTTTAAATTGTAGTAAGTAGAGATATGTTATTAAAATGTATTGTTTGTAAGTATTACTTTTTGAATGGATTAGTAATGAAATTCTTAACACTTTTGCTGTCCTGTTTTCATTTTCTAATGTACATATATATAATATGATGAATGTTTAACTACGATGCACTGTTTTTTTGGATTTAAAATGATACCTAAAAGAGGATATTCCTAGCATAGTTTTCACTATCATCCTTAAAAATATTGAAACTTTTCCAGTGATTTTTGAAAGGAAAAGTACATTTCTTAAAGCATCATAAAGAGCGCGTAAAACTGTTAGGCAAAAAAGATGCGCTCTATTTTATGGCGTATCTTCTACTTGCTTTCACAGGGTGATTGAAGAGTTATTATTCATGGCAATTCATTAAATAATTCGGTATTGGATTAGTTAAAAGCGATGAGCGAAAAATTGAATTTTTACATTTAGTGAAAAATATATTTCCTATAAAATGTTTAGGATCAATCAATTATTTGATTGATCAATCAGTGTAAATAAGCGCGCAAATATCAATTTCATAAGTACTTCTGAAGAAACTGTTTTGAATTGCTGTGCAATATGTTCTCTTCACGCATGAGCACCTAAAAGCGAAAGCTGATATTTTCCTTATTTGTACGTATTCTAATGCAAATTTGGTAACTTTTATTACATTAAACTAGTCTGAAATAAAATTTAAGTTTATATTAAAAATTATTATAAAAACTGTTAATTTCAGTTGTTAAAAGCTGATTTATTCAGTTATATTAAAAATTGTTATTTTAGATTTAACTTTCTCGTATAGTTTATAAAATTCGATCATGAATTGTATTAACTACTAACAATATCTTAAAATTAAAACAATGTCATTACGTTAGTTGAATACTATTTTTCTGTAGCTTTATATATGCTTTCCAATTAGCATTTTCACTTAAAAAATGTCTGACTAGAACAACATTGAATTACAGCCAAATTTTGAAATGCACTGTAACCTAAGTTATATCAAAAGTGTATAATAAACTGACTCTGTTTCTTCACGCATTGTGAACTGTTTAATTTTAGACCAATGAATTTCTTAGACATATAATTAAGAATCACGAACTAGAGCTTTATGGTATGTAAATGGATACACCTAAACATATCCATCCTTTACTTTACCAGCAAATTTTATTTCGTTTTTATACGAAAATACAGAAGCATATAGAATATGCACACAGTTTTCGCTTTGAAGTGCAAAATGCTCTTTGCATTAAACTTGCCAAATAAAACAATTATTCCTATTCATTACGACATACATTGTAAAGAGCCGTTTCAGAGAGTTATCAGTAGACTATGTATCTAGATACAATATAGTCTTTAAAGAAAGAAAACAAGTTATCCAAGATCGAAGAATGAACTAGAAAGTCTATGAAGATTTTGTCATTGACTAACCAGAAAGTAATCCTAGTTGAATGTGACAGCAATAGTTGTCAATCGTATGAGAGATTATTTTTATAAGCTCAGCTACTTTTGCGTTTTCTTAGAGTCGTTTTCTATGTGCTATACCGCAGTGTTTGTGTGTTGAAATTTCAGTAATTATATACTGGAATTACCACGGAATCAAAAATCAAAATTCAAAGTTTCTGCCCTTTCTACTCTAGTGTTAAGTTTAAATAATCGTAGTGTCATAGACTTAATCTAGGGTTATAATCTAGAATTACTAAACAAAATTGTGGCGTTTTCTTAAACTGATCGAGTTCTACCGAATGTATTTGAAAATATATTAAGTGAATTGGAAATAAATTGTGAGAAAATTGGAATTGTTCATTTCTGCTCAAAGCAGTTAAAAATTTTGGAAATAGGTTCCTGAACGTGTATATTATAATATTTGTGCTCGTAATGCCCAGTTCATCTTGCAATTGAATACTAAATTGCAAGAGCAATAAAATTTCATTACAATTTTAGCTCTCCCTCTTATTTTTATTTAACGTGCTATTTGTGTTGCTTGCTTAAAAATCCAGTTTAAAACCTGAAATAAGTCCAAGTCAAATCAATGCTTAAAATTTTTAATAAAAAAAGTATTCTTTAAACATTAATTTTAAAAAAATATTTAATAACCACCCCCGAAAATGGTGCCCTAAAATTTTTTGATTAAAACATGAAATTTTTCGTTTACTTTTTCTCCTAGTTGTTTCAGTTTCTGAAAGAGGTTTTCAAAATTTTAAAATTTTTATCCATAAGGTTACATATAGTGAATTTTCAAAAAATATTATGTTTGCCATTTTCATATAGTTCACTACAATCTATTTTGCATTAGCTCCCAAATTAGTAATTATGATCAGATAATTTAGCCTTTTCTATAAACACTTATCCAACCTCTAGATATATGAAATTATTCACTTCTAAATGTTCACCATTTTTTATTAACCACCTTTTTTTAAACTACACTTAGGATGCACAATCTACAGTTGTTAATGTGCTGCCTGAATAAAGTCTATTTCCTGATAATAAAATGATTGAAAACCACAAATCGAACACCAAAAGATTTTTGATTCCTATAAACTATTTGAGAGAATAGTGTTGGAAAATAAATTAAAAAATGTGTTCATAACTGCGTATCAACTTAGGAGAACGTAAAGAACGAGAGTTCTTTCTTCTATTGTGTGATATTAAAGTTGCTCATTATTCCCTATATGGAAATATTTAAATACAATTGTAGGTTAAGAAAGCGATCGAATTATAATAAATATGAAAATAAATCGCTTGAATTGCGCTGCTAGTTTTATAAAACAATATTCGACATATTTTGTACCGTAGAATACTAGGCTAAAAGTGTATTATGAAGATTAAAATTGTCGCTACTGGTGTACTTTTTTTAGCATCCGGTTTAAAATACGGTTTGTCTGCCGTGCCAAAAAGGGGATTTTGGTTTTACTAGGAATTGATTGTGACGAGGACTGATATTTTAGTTGCTGGTATTGGTTGCTTTTAATCCTGCTCATGTTGCTGAAGTTGTTTACCGTAGGTGTTTTAGCGCTCTGCTTCTGTGATTGTTTGATGGGCTATGCAATGTGTAGCAAGTATCTGCTTGCTTAGTCGCCATGCAAATATTGTCTTTCAAAAATTATTTCTTCTTGTGTAACCTTAGTGTATAGTGTCATATTTATTACTAGTGATTAAAATATATTGTATACAAACACACTGCTGTGTAAGCAGAATAAACGTCAATCACATTTTTAAAAAAAGTACTTTGTCTTGTCATTTAATTCACATGGACAGTACATGCATAGAGACAATAACTGCATAGTGACAATAATTTGGAATAAAACTTAGTGATTTATTTAACCTTTATTATTTTTTAAAAATATTGCGAATTTAAAATTTTCTAAATAATTTTTAATAACAAGATAAATCTACAAGTATTATATAAGCTTCAGTTTTTGACAATTTTTCTGTAAGATTATTTTCTAATAATACTCCTTTTTTTTCAATATTAATTTTTTATAATATTATTTTTATTTAAATATTTGAACACCAAAAGCATTTTTATTATTATATATTTTTTTAAAAGTAATTTCATGTTTTCTTTACTGATTGCTTCGATTAGAAATATGCGATAAATGAGAAGGCTTGGGAAGTAGTGTGTAATTAGGCTCTTATATATATGTATATTCTTGTACTGCTTAGATGCAAAGCAATATATATTACATTTTTAGAACTTTTATCTTATGTTCAAGCAGCTTTTTAGATTATAAATGAATAAATAAAAATTTTAACATTTAATTAACCTCTATTGCCAATTCCCTCAGTTACCCTATTTCTTAACTTAGTCATTTTTAATAAAAGAAAAATAATAATGTTTTGAAATTAACATTTCAAGAAACTTTCCCGAGAATAATTTAAGCAGAAATATTCATTTATATTTTCGTAATAAAGGTTTGATATTTTCATTAAATACAATTTTCTACATTGTATTTAAACCATTAATTCACAATAAATATTTGAGAAATGTTAATTAAATCTCACAAAATGTGAGTATATTTTTTATTATATTTTAGTAATTGTAACTTAATAATGTATGGTAAGTTATTGTTATTAATACTAACTGGAATTATGCTTACAGTAGAAAAGAGGAAACAAAATTTTTTATTTTTTTACATTCATTAAATTGAAGAAAAACATTTCAAAAATTTTTAATGTTTACTTTATGAACTATTTCCATTAAATTCAGTTCAATATAAGAAATAATTATTTTAAATAAAAAATAATAAAAAAAATTAATTCAAAGCATTATTTTTAAAAAATCAATATATTCAAAGTAAGAGAAGTAATTTTAGGTTCACCTATTTTTATACGTTTTATGTTGCACAAAAACTGTAAAAGAGATCCTAGGAAAAGCTTAGGACTAGCAAAAACTGTGAAAAAGTGTTATGCACTTTTACTAAACTTTTTGATAAATTTAATGAAAATGAGTAATAAGAATGAAAAAATTCCTTTAAAAGATTATAAAAAAAACTTTTATCATTTATTTTAATGATTTTATTAACATAAAGGTAAGGCAGTAAGAATTTAGGGTTTCATTACATAATAATAATAAAAAAATTAAGCATGTTGTCCCAATAAATTCACAACTTAGGAGACAAAACAAATATCAAAGAATGAATTATTTTTATTTAGCAAGCTCATGAACTCTCTTAGTTATTTAAAAAATGAAACTGAAAATACATAATGAAGATAAATTTATATATTTTAAAATATGAAACACCATAAAGAGCTTTAAAATTTATACGTTAACTTTTTTGTAACGAATATTTTTAAGATTACGCGATATATTTAACATTATCATGTATGTAACTTAATTTTACAGTAGTCATAAATTTTTAATTTTAATTAACTTGTTATTCATGAATACCTTTAGTATAAAGATTGCAAAGTTATATTTACCAAATGAATAATTAACTGAAGTATTAAATAATATTTCCCTATTATGGAATAATTTTGACATAGGTAAGTGAAATTTTAATACGTTATACAAGAGGAGTCACACATACTTATTAAAGCAAGGTGGCGATTAATTTCAGAGTAAGATATAATTTATTGAAAATAATCAAATTAAAAAAATTATATAAAAGTTGCTTCATGCTTTTATATTTAATTATTATTTTCAATTTTCGCTTAGAGGTTCGATTAAATATAAAAAAATTATAAGAAGCTAATCTATATATTTTTTTAAATTATCAGGTTGGTAAAAAAGTAAGTTATTTTTTCTTACTCTATTAAAATGGCTATCAGAAAAGTTTTAAGAAACTGATTTTTTTTAACTAAGGCATTATATGAATTTTTAATGACAAAAGTAAAGTTAATGATTTTTTTTAACAGATTAATGTAATTTTTAAATCCATATAATTAATTTATTAAATTATGTAAACGTAAACTTAAAAAAGTTTAATTTATTTTTTCAAATTAAAAAATGGATTTATTTTTACTGCAAATATTCCTATTGTTGGGAAAAAAAACTGTCTAAGAAATAAATTATTTTAGAAATATAACTAATTAAATCAAGAATATAATTTTAGCTTTGAGAATATTACGAAAATAATTTTAGTTAGAAGTCAAAGTTTACTAAATCTTCAACTGAAATTATGTTGGACAAATGTATTGAATAGTTTGTTCCTAGGGCTGGTCAATTAAATTCTTAAAAATATTTTATATGAATTTTGGAATTTCAGATTAGAAATTTCGTTAAAAACTAAAACTATTTATGATAAAAACTGTGAATTAACAGTACTATTCCAAATTTGAATCTGAATTACACCAAATACAAATAAGATACATACATTTTGTTATTTGCACCTCTTAACAATAACTTTTCTTGTCATGTACATAAAATTATTTGCTTGTTAGATTTACATTGATTTTGCGGCACAATTTTTTGCATTTATGTTTTGCAGTTTGACAACTGAACTTGCAAGCAAACATTCATATTTGTTATAGCATATTAGCTAGAAATAGACACTAGCTTTGCTATTTTACATGTGAGTAACATAAAACAACGTAAATAAAAAAAAGTATCTGCGGCTGAGACATGTACAAATAAACAAAACTTAGCTACCTTATTTATTTTATAAGTTATATACATACAAGTTTGAGACTCACGTTCAAACATCTGAAGAGCAAAAATATGCTTTTACTAAGATGCGTTCTTTTTTCTTATTTAAATGAAATTTAGGAATAGATTTTAACATTGAGATCTAAAAAAGCTAGTTATTTTTTATTTAACACTTATGCATTAGTTCTTGCAAAACATTTCATTATAAAAAATTTCTACAATTACCTTTCAACTTAACTTTAACTAACTAAATGTATCACAAAGAAGCCCTTAACTAGACTGTAAATGATCGACATTCTAATACATAATTTGCTTTTATATAGAAAATTATTCCCTTAATATAAACAATATATTCCCCTATTTAATACATTATACAGGCATCTATTTGAAACACTAAGTTCTATAGCAAACACAAAGTTAAAGGTGGTAAATCACAAGCTAGAATGTTTACTATTTCGTGATTGCAAAAGTTCATGCCAGATCAGAATTACATCAAATGAAAGTGTTAGGTGTTTGGTTGAATTGCAGAGAAATATTTTTTTTTACTATCTGCTTCTATGAAGCATTGTGAAAATACTCAACTGAATGTTAATCTCAGAGCTATTGTCTGAATTTGGTCCATCAGACAAGTATCTTTTACAATGAAGCCATGTTGCTCAAGGAACACTGAAAAAATAGGGAAAATAAGAAATAAAACTGAAAAAATAAGAAATAATCTAGCACTGACCACATTGTTTTTGCCCCTTCCAATTTTTATTTGTTCTGTTCTCTGTAAAACATTTAAAAGGGTAAAAATATTAATTCTGAGGAAGAAATAAAAAAAACTTCTTTACAACTTTTTTTAAGAAAAACTTTGGAACTTCTAGAAAGATAAAATTCAAGAACTTGTTAAATGTAGAGGGAGATTTTTGGAAAAAGATGCTAAATGCATTACTGATTAATAAGTAGAACCATTTCTTTTCATGAAAAAAAAAAGATAGCGTTTAATTTAAATTTGGAATATGCATGTCATTTTGCTATCATTCAATATGTACAAACCACATGATTTAAGGCATTGCAAGAACTGACGAGTATATTATAATATGCTCCTTCTGAACCTGTAGATTGAGCTGTTTTTTTTTTAACCTATTAACGCTATACAGCTGGTATATTTAATTTATTTCAACAAGTGGTATCCTTTACTTTTTTTTAAACATATTCTTAAGAGAAAGTCCTTTTTTTTAACCATTTAAAAATAATTGGTTTATGATTTGAAAATGTTTTTCATCTTTTTTTATAATTAAAAGAAAACTAAATTAAGCTTTATTTTCATTTAATTACACATCTAAATGTCAGATTTACAAAAAATTGTTTACAATGTCTGTTTGAATGCAAGAAAAGAAAAGGATTATTACAATCATAAAACAACAATGCCAGTAATATTTAACCCTAAATTGTTTATAATAAAAATTCTTGTGACTGTATTTCTTAAAATTTAAACTCTCAAACATGATTTGAGTTGAATGAAATCTCCTAGAAATAAGGAATTTTTTTTCAAACGAAATATCTTTGATGTTTTGATTCAAATTAAAATATGGTAAAATAATTTTTTTGCAAATAATTAATAATTTAAAAGATGTTGAAACAAATGCTCACAACTTTCCATCCGTTAGAAAATTTTATAACAGTCACACACTTTCACATTAATACACTTTTATAACATTCACACACCATTCTTGTTTAATCTTTGGCCATCTCTGTGCGTATACATTTTAAAAATAATACCTAATGGCCATAAACAAAGTTTTATAATTTTAGAAAATGAAATTATGGATTAAAAATAAAAAGTCATAGTAAAAATTTGCTTGAAAATATCAGCATACAAAGCTTATAGTGAAATCATGATAAAAAAAAAATATTAAAAAAGAAGGACACAATATAGATAAATTTTTAATTTATATTCATCAAACTAGAAATTGGATATCAAGAATCTACATTCTAATGAAAAGAGTAAGTTTCTAAGTTTTTTAACATAAATTATAAATGCGCCCCCTTCATTGCACAGCAAACATCAAAGCGATAGCTTAATGTAGAAAAGAATATCTTACATTACTAAGTGCATCAATGCAGCTGTTTATGCAACTATCATCATCCAAATAATAGCAGAGAAAACTTTGGAAATTTCTTGTTCCTTCAGTATATAACTATTCATATCCATTTTATATTTCTTGAAATATAACATGAAAAAAATTATTCGAACGAATTAATTTAAATTGGGAAGTCAGAAAATTAAATTAATACAAATTAATTAAATAGGGTTCATCCTTTTTGAGTAACCAGCATAATGGGTGTCAACAAGTCCTACTTAAAATTCTTGTTTGAATACGCTTCATGAAATGCTATTACACTTTAACTTATTGACTTACTGATATTTTTTGTCAAAGATCATACTTTTGAATAGATATTGTTTAGTTCCTTAAAGGTATATAATATGCCATATCATCTATTGAGAGAAAGGAAGAAGCATTCAGTAAAAGCTATAGCAGTTCAGCCTCTCTCACAATCAGCAATTTAATAACTAACTTGAAACTGCGGCCATCTGTATAAACCAATGAATTACAGAATATATGATAGATTAGGAAGAGAAATGAAATGACTTAAAATATTTTAAAATTCTTATTTCACAAGAATATGGGTTTTGATTGTTAGTAACGTGTGATCTAGAAAAATGTTAAGGATATTCTTATGTTATTACAAGACTTTAATTAAAAGTAATTTGTGCATCAAGCAAAATAAGATCAATTAACAGGTATAAATAGCTACTTAAAAAGTAAGAAAAGCATGCAAAATAAAAAAAATCCAAAGAATGTGTTTGAAAAAAAAATTCAAAAAGCCTGTTTTGTGAGAAGTAAATTGACTGATTTTTTAAGTGTTACTTCATGGGGTAAAACATATCAAATTAAAAATTAATTAATGAGTTATCCTCTGATAAACTAAAATGAAAAATTTAAATTGCTAGTATCTGGCATCAATATTTATCAGTCTATGAAGTTAAATTTTCATTTGATCAGTTAATGATACAAAATATTTTAGCAATGAGGTTATTTTTCAGCCTCCTCTAATATTACATTAAAAAAATTTAAAAGAAAAAAAGTAAGTGATTAAAAAAAACAGAAAATTTTAGATAAAAATAAGACTTTCATGTTTTAATTAAAGAAAAAATTGTCAACATCCTTAAAAAACAAAGCTTCAAGAAAATTGGGAGAGAAAATTTAAAAAACATTCTAAAATTATAAATCTCATCAATCTAGATTTTGGTAATGACGGTAAGTATAAATTCATACATTTCTATATTTTAAGCATAAAACAATAAATTACGATTTAAAATATATAAGATCTAGAGTAAAATGTATAATTAAGTAATTTCTTGCATTAAATTACTAAAACAAAACACTGTCAAGTTTTATGAATAATGAGAAGAAAAAAAAGTCATTACTAGCAATCTCGTACTACATGACTGAACCAAAATCATGACTATTTATGCAGTATAATAAAGTCATGTATTGCAGTTAAACTTGTTGAATTGGTTACATTTAAATTAATTTTTTCAAATAATGCATGTCATTAATGTGATTTTATGTAAATGGCACCAAATGCACACCTGTATTCCATTGGACTCAGTTACTTGAGTTCTTTGCCCCATTTTCTTGCTAAAAAATATAAATTTTATTCTATAAAAATAAATTATATTGAATATGATTCTCTGTTCTGAAGACTTCCAATCTATAATTAATTGAATCTATAATTATCTGTCCAATCTATAATTAATTGAATTCAAAATTGCGGTATCACACTTTAATGTACTATCATACAAAGTAAACACTGATAGCTAAACGGTAGCTATAAATTTACATTTAATTTTTCTACTTACTTAGTCCTTTGATAAGAAATGTTTGCACTTAATGTATGTTCACATTAATAATCATTCGATATTTATGGAAGTTTAATGAAAATTTGACAGCATAGTATGCCATAAAAAGTTACACCCAAAATAAAAACTAGATTTTCATGTACTTCCACTTAAAATGAAATCTATAATAATATGGATAGTAATATAAATGTCTGAATTGTGATCCCTGAAGAATGTATATCATGTGAAATAATACTGTTCACTCAAATGAACAATGCATGGTGTAGTTTATAACTATAGGATTATGTTAATAACCCAGGTTGTTGGAAATCTGCCAAACTAGTAAAAAAATTTAACAGCGGAAAAGTATAAAACATATTAATGTTAAATATTTTAACATTATTTTACTACTTAGACAGTTAGCAATTTCTAAATGAATATAAGAGGAAAAAAAGCTATAGTCTAAATATAATTTAGGAGAAGTTTTAAGTTAGAGCATTCTATATTTCTCAGATTTCAAAGCCTAGAATTTAAAAAACCAAACTGTTTTTGCCAAAATTTTTGAATTGCTTTCATATATCTTGGCAGGTTACTAGTTACTGGAATATTAACTTGCTGGAATGTAATACCTTAATAATCCAAAATATTGATCACTCATTTGCTGCAATAGGTAAAAATTAAAAGACATAAATATGAAAATATTGAACATTTTCAAAAAGCATTTCGATAAGTTTTTAAGCTATATAGAGGATTTGGACACTACAACAATTCTTTTCAAAATTTTGTTGATGTATAAAAATAATTATCAGTATGTTTTACAGTTCTAGAACAGTAGAGTTGTAATTGTAAATAACTGAACAATATTTTATTATAATAAATAATAAATATTTTATTGATTATAAATAACTGAATAATATTTTATAAATAATTTTATTATAAAAGTGTTATGATTTCTAGTGCAATAATAATAAATTACTTTTAATAAGCTTTATTGTTGCAGCAAATGAGAGATGCATCCTCATGATAAGTTTTGTTCTCTTTATGATATAAAATTTAAGAACTATATCTTGTTAGTTTGAGTTTGTAAATATAAAATTTTTTATACTACTTTTTGAAATAAAATCTTTGTTTAAAAAGAATTTATGGTCCTTGTTAAATTATAGTTACATTTAAATAAGAATTTATAATTTTATGAAAAAAATTTTGCTTCACAAATATTTTTTTATTTGAAAGTGAGATTTAGAAAAAGCCAATTACAATTATGTAAACATATTACAAAAAAGTAACTCACAGATTATTATACATATTAATTTTATATTAGTGCACAGTAAATAATGTCTAAGAAAAAAAATTATAAGCCAAATATAACTAAAAAAAAGTAGCAGTTACTACTTTCCTATATAAGAATTTTTTTAAAGTGATTTATCTGTAATAATATAACTTTGTAATTTAAATTTGAACAGTCACGATAAAGTAAGAAATAAATTTGTTTAAATGGAAGACTTGGAGAAACAAGATGATAAGCCACATTTTAAAATTCTTCAAGAGAACATTTTTTGGTGAAAAACAACAATTCTATGCAGGCTAACAATTTCTATATTGACTAACAATTTCAATGTGGGCAAAAAGATGTTTTCGTTTATTGTGCTGTTGTCTAGAATGAATTCTTGAAACTTGTTAAGTATCCTTTTAAAAATAATACTATGAAACAGTTTAATGTAATTAAGTCAATATTGAAAAGAAATTTGGCTTATCAGTATATTACTCCAAGCCTTTGAAGTATTTTCTTCTCTCATCTATGAATTCAGTTATTTCACATAGAATGTAAAATGAATATAAAAATTAGTAGCTCACGATGTTTATAAGGTATTGAAAAAGTAAATATAGACATTAACGCTTTTAATAATATTACACTGATAATATTATGAACTTTAATGAAAAACAAACAGATATACATATATAATGTGATAAAAAAGTGTTAAAACCACTTTTACACATATACAACTTTTCATACATAAAATAGTCTTATATCTGTTTAAGATAACTTTAAATATGTTTTGTGAGTGAAAAATGTATAAGAATGAATGAGATACATGCTGCTATTGAAAGGTTTCTCTCTACTTTGCATCATTCAGATGCCTTTTTTCGTCAACAAGTCACAGCCAGGAATGAGAATTATTTCAATAGCCAAATAAAGGTATTGCAACTAAAATTGCCACAAATCTTATTCCACACAGCATATAAAATCTTTTAAATAAAAACATTTAGACACTATACACTAGTAAAAATAAAAACAAAAAATAAATAATAAAAATTGAAACAAAAACAACAAATACATCAATGTCCAAAAAAATGAAATGTTTAACTCAAGACTGGGCACTTTTATATTAATTTCATAATATAAAATAATCCTTCACAAAAAGCATTATAATATTGATCACTGAAAATTAAATATAAAAAATATTTTGTAAACTTCTTTTAAATAACTTCAAAGTTGTTGCTACCAAAAGTTGAGTCTGATAAAATATTAAAAGAAAAAAAAAGATGAATTTCTGGATTACTTACATAAAATATTGTACATTTATAATGAATTTTTTAAGCAATATAGAATAAGAATTTCTTTTGAACAACAATTTTGATTTTGAACATCAACTTTTAAAATATTTTTCTTAAAATTGTCAAGATAACACATATAACTTTTAAAATATAGCAGAACATTTTTAGCTAAAAACTTTGCTCAGAACAAAAATAAGGATTTACATGTATAGCCAAGAAATTTTTTATTACATGTTCCATTGATCCTTGTGTTCACCATTGTTAAAAATAACAAAAACAACAATCCAACATGATACTTCACACATATATTTAAAATTAGCTGGATCTTAACATTGTATCTCTAGAAAAAATATGGAATTTAATGAATTGACATAAAGAAAAAATACAATCATTGACAATGAGTACAAATGAATATAATCCTTTAAGCTAGGGCTAGTCAGGTGAAAAATTAAGACCCCTCTCACTATGGCACTTTCTAGTAGAAATTCATCCCCCACTTAGACAGAGGAAGGTAACCACTTTTAACAGTTATGAAAAGGAAGTGCTTTGTTGTAATTTTGTTAGTCATATTCCTTGGAGAGAACAGTAGCAAAGTTGTAGGGTGCATTTTTGATGAAAGGATGATTTGGTGAGAAGATATTTTGGCATACTTTATGTATCACATATAAAATATAACTTTTTAAAATTAATTTCAATAAAAGCAGTAATATTTCCTTTAATTGTAAAAAGAGCATGCATTTTATAAGTTATTTGAAATTTTACTAATTAAAGAAAAACCAGCATTTTATTGTTTCTGATAGGTCAGAAAAAAACTTACAACTACTACTGCATAGTTATAAAATATCAATTTTACTTCATATTAAACAAGTATTTAACACTACTTGTTTATCAAGAGAAATTTTATCCAATGCTTTTATATGATTTTTTTTCTATTACCAGGCAAAAAACAGGTAAGTTATGGCATGTGAAACTAAAAAAAAAATTTAATCCTTAACTAAGATATTTAAACTGCTTTTCAACTATTACTATACAGAGTTTAAATATGAAAAGAGTATTTACCTAACCTTTAAAATTTAGTTTAGCTAAATACACAATTCTTACGCTAATTTAAGCAATTAAAAAAACAAAAAATTAACAAAAACATTAAAAAAATTTGGAAAAAAACTAAAGCAAATTCTGAACATAGCTAACAATAATATAAGCAGAAAAGCAACAAAATAGAGTCAAATTTGCATCAAAAGATCACATAAATGTAGTCCCATAAGGGATCTCTAAGGAAATATAAATGCCAAAAGAATATAAAAGAAATTCACACCCCTCAAAAATCAGCAACTAATAATATAAAACTTAAAACTTTCAGTCAATTTGAATAGAATATAAGCAGGTGCTAAGTCTTTTCTTCCATAATAGGACCTAATTACAGGGGGTTCTTAAGGAAATAACAGGTTTGATGGCAGTCAATGAGCATAAGGGAGAAGAGAATCAATAGTACAATTGCTGATCCAGTGCCACAATGGAAGGAGTTTTTGTGACTGGTATATATGCTGTACTGGCAGTAAGCAAAGGGTAATGTTCCAAAACAAAAAATCCTTGTTTCAGATGTAATTAGGTAAATAAATGTTTCTTTTCATAGAAATTGAATTGGGCATTAACCTGTTAACTTTAAAATTCCAGACTTAAAATATGCATCTATGATATGTATAGATATATAAAAAGAAAGCATTTATTTTTTTAAATCTACTTTTTAATTTTGATTTTGAAACTGAATGTTCACTATTTCGAATTTTTTTTTTTTACTTTCATACTATAGTTACACTCAATGAAGATAAAACAGTATAATAAAATTCAACTAAGTATGAGGTGTTTCAATTGTCATAAAAAAGCTTAAGTAACGAAATTCCTTACAAGATAAGAAACAAAATCGAATTGCACAACCCTTTTAAAGAAATTTCTCTCTATATATATATATCTTTGGAAAAAAAAACAGTTAAATCTTTTTAAAGTTCATAAAGGCACTTAAACAGCTCAAACTTCAATAACAGTTTACTAATGCATCTAAACTTGAGCTTATATACATTTAAAACAATATCACAGACAGCAGAGCAAGATTTTTTGTATATTGTAGTTGTAACTTTTAATTTACTTTCCAAATACATAAATTTAATTTAAATTATAAATAAAATTCTGCAAAATGAATCATGCAATTTTAGGTTTTCAAATAAAAGTTTCAATTTTATTATTTTTTCACTGTCTCTCTCTCTCAGGATAAACACATTAAATGCATATAAATCTAGGTTCAAAAGGTAATCATAATAATTTCCAAGTTTTTACCATACTTAGATTTAAATCTGTTATGAATAAAAAGTACAGTAACACTTCTGGCCACTTGATTGTTAATCTCAGCTTTGCTAAAGCTTCAAGTTTGTAGCTTTTCCTTATTATCAAGCAATTTTTTTTTCATATAGTTAATGGAAAAGTAGTACATGGCAGAGAAATCATGGTATAATTTTTCTCAAGAGCTCATCACTTGGAGGATTAAAATAGAAATGTTATATTAAACAAAAACTAACCAAAAATAGTAAGGAAAAAATAAATTTTCAAACACATTATTCAAGCTGTGGACCAAATCTAAATATGATTATGTTCCAAAGAAATGTTCCAATTCTCCCATTTAAATTCATATTTTTAAGGATTAAATAAAATTGAAACTATATCATCTGAATTTAAGAAAACAAATGTTAACAAACATAAAATAACTTCATCCACAAGGAATTCTCCAGAAAGGAATCTGTAATATATTTATTTAACACTCTGGCTATTTTGCAAAAGGTTCCTTTAATTCTATTTCCTGATCAAATAACAAGCAATTTTTTTTTATGCAGAGAAAACTGCAGGTTGAGATGCAATTTCTTATGTTCTTCAGAAAATAAAAACAATGTTGGAAAAATTTGCTAGCTTTGAAAATCTAGATAACTAAACATTTGCCTAATAAACCGTTAATCTTTGACCTGTGTCAAAGCCTCAGAAAACTTGAATACTTTTAACACTTGCTTTGATTTATTATCACTTTTTTACTTATAAATAAATAAAAATACAACATAAAAATATACAAAAAAAAAATATAGGAAATATTAGAGAATACATATTATTCATACACAGTCAACGGGCTAAATAATTTGATACACAGTAACATTTATTTAAGTTTTTTTTTTAATAACTAAAGTTAATAAGCAATACCATTCTAGTACTTAGAAATAATAATCAAGCTCACAGAAAATTTTCTGAATGACATTTCTTACAGTTAAAGTTATATTGAAAATATTTTGTATGCTTAGGAAATTAAAATTGTATTTTGTTAATTTCTTATTTTCAGCAAAAATAAGTTTTTTTTTTTTAAAAAAAAAAGAAGATAATGCGTAAAACCGAATTCTAGTGCAATTGCTTAAGCAGAAAATTTGTGTTGTACATGCTGTTCAAAAATCATACAACATTTTAATGTCAACTAATGCAATACAGACTTCGTAACTGGCAAATATATAAGTAACACTACATATTCAATACACTCTGCAAACTTGCACAAAAAAATTTCTCATTTGATAAAAACAATTTTAATTTTATAGAAAAAAAAATAATTGGCCTGTACAACAAATATATAATAAAGTTATAGGTTCAATAATGTTTGTAAAACATGAGTAAAATCTGAATCAAGTGAGAATATAATTTTTACATTGCGTAAAATATCAGGTAGTGGCACACTGAATACAAGACAAGGGAGTCTCCAAAAAAGAATTTGTCATTGAAATATCTAACACTCAGGTGGTTTTGGAAAAGGTAAAATAAGACACCTTATATACTGTTTCTCTATCAAACAATATGAAAAACTTTTTTTTTTTTTTTTTTTTAAATTCAAATAGGATTGCAGATTGAAGTGCAATTTTTGATGCTTTGAGAGAAAAAAATAGTGGATTTGTTGCAGAGTTGAATTGAAGGTAGTGATCTGAAATCAGTTCTGTATGGTTAACCCTAAAGAGTTAGATGCAGGCGACCTTTGTGGTAAAAAACGAGGGCTATTGGGTTATTCTTTCTGATTAATTTTTGCACTAAAATGTAGTTTACACCATTGTTAAAATTTCCCAGAGTTGTTTATATCTATTGCAGAGTTATTCCTTTCTGGATTATTGTATTGATAAAATGGTGCTATAAATTGAATCTCATTCAAAAAGGGCAAATGAAATTATCACCGGGACTCCTCAAGGTTGTTATATAACTCATAATTATCTGAAAACTCTGACAGATTGCTTGTAAAGAGAAGAATATAGAATTTATAAACATAAAATTGCTTAAATTAGAGTTTCATCTATTGCCACAATCAACTTACACAGAGAATATTGAACCCACTAAAATGAGAGGGGCAAAATTAGGATAAGGATGCATTTCTTATTTCCATAAGAAAGGAAAAAAACAAGGGATCCTACTTTTCAATAAACAATAAGTTACAAAATTGTAAATCTAGCAATATTTTCTATGTGACCATAAACAAACTTTAAAGTAATAATATTTTTTTTAAGATTAAGCAAAAAGAAGTCAAGCAGCAGTAGTTTCAGATGGAGAAATAAATGACCCATGAGCAATAAGATGTAAACAGTTATTTATAACATAAAAAAGTCACTGCTACTTAAAACAATAATACTGTACAATAAATGTCGTAGAAAATGTTGGCATTGGAAGATACACAAAAAAGAATAATAATAAATAAAAACTATGCTTAATTCAAAACAACTAAATGTAAGAGAAATAAAAATTCACATGCCTAAAGACAGGGTGAATCAGAGTAGTTTTGAACTTCTAATATAAAACATGCAAGGAAAAAGGTTTATTTTCTGTGAAAGCATTTGTTAGAAATTTGGGGATTATCTCCCTCTGTTTCATTCACCATATAAGTAGGAGTAACTTGGAACATTAAGTACAATGCATGGAAGCTTCAATTTAAACATATATATACAGTGTGTCCCAAATAAAATGTAACTTATAAAAAGCAAGGAAATAGCGCTACAGCTAGCAGAAATTGGTTGAGAAGGGTTAGTCAGTTAGAACCTGCAGAAAGATGGTGTTGGTTACAACAGAATAGAGCCACTGCTCATTCACCAGCAGCAGCAATGTCTTCCCTTGAATAGTTTTTTGTGGACTGCCTGATTTTTTAAGGACAGTGACGTCCTCCAAGTTCAGACTTGTCACCCCTGACTATTTTCTATGAAGATACTTAAAAAAATTTGTGAACACATATTGCTTGACAACTATCATGGAACTAAAGACAAAAATTGAGCAAGAGATAAAAAACGTTTCTACTTAAATGTTGGTTGAAGTTTTCGATATTTTGTTCATTGTGCAAATGCTTGTAAAAATACTAACAGAAGTCTTTTTCAACATATCTTGTAATTTATGCTTAAAAAACATCCCCTTTCTCAGTTGTTCATGTTTCTGGGTTGCAATTTATTTGGGTCATACTATATATATATACAAACAGTTGAATTGAAATGAATAATACTGTAAAGGTGTGAATGGAAAATAAAATTATAAAGCAAGTACAATCAATAGAAATATAAATTAATTCATAAAATTTTTTGTTCCTAGTGAAAAGAGGTGTGCTTGAATTTTATCTCTTATTTTTCGGAGAAGGACGATGTTTGTGTATAATTTTTCTGTAAGTTTAAACCTAGACTTAATTGTGTTCTGATTCACTCTGTTAACATCAAACTCATCACTTCACAATAAAAATAAACTTTATGAATAATGTTATCAACAAATAAAAAGTTATGATTCAGTGTTATTTATTTAGAATTTACTTATTCCTAATAAATAAACATTCAATAATAAATTTTGCTATTTTAATTCTAAAATAGAAATAGTATTATCAGTCCCATGAAACCAATTTTCTTACTGTCTTTCTTAATTCTTTTGCGTACACAAGCAAGAAGATCTCTTTTGAACATTTAGACACTTTAACAGCATTAAACTATGTAGCCATTTCAGGCAAAGCTTTTGTTTTAAATAACTATTTCATTATTTAACACAACTTTATAAAATAACAATTTTAAAGAAAAATTCAAAATTAAGTGCATATTGAGTACACAAAGTTAAGTATAAATTAGTATTGCATTTTAATTACCCTGTAGGGGGTAAAGTTACAATTACACTAAATAATATTTTAAAAAGTAAGAAATACAAATTAATTTATATTTGCACATATCATAACCAACAACAAATATAAATTTATTAATATATATATATATATATATGTATATATGTATATATATATATATATACACACACACAAAACAAAAACACACCAAAATAA
This sequence comes from Parasteatoda tepidariorum, assembly GCF_982258835.1. Lineage (NCBI taxonomy): Eukaryota > Metazoa > Arthropoda > Arachnida > Araneae > Theridiidae > Parasteatoda > Parasteatoda tepidariorum. Next base: position 65,269,982 of record NC_141765.1, read on the forward strand.
TTTAAAAACAAAAAACAAATAATAAAAAGTACTATATCAATTTCATATATAAATCCAAAAAGTGAAAAATGACACTGACTACAAAATGAATGTAGAAATAAACAGGTGGCAAAAAACTGTGTATGTTTTCTCTAAAATAATATAACTGAAAATTGTGCCATAAAATTTTAGAACGAACAATATCACAAGGGAAAAAGCTCTCTTGCATCAAACATTTGTCTGACACGGGAAACTCTAAGTTTCTGATTCAATGTAGAATCATTTTTTAAAAATAGTTTTCACTTTCTCACTAACTTTCTTTGTTTCAGGTGGTTCAATCGATTTCCTAAAGAGAAAAAAGACGTTAAAAAAATTAAATACAATTAGTAAGTTAGTACAATTAGCAAGTTAGTACAATTAGTAAGTTAGTACAATTAGTAATAGAGGAATATTTCAAAAAATTATCAACTTCAATTCCCCAAGGAAAAATATGGGGCTTATTATCAATAAGTGGGTCCATAAATCCCTTACTATTAAGGAATAATACTAAATCAAAGTTTTTCTAAAGCCATTTAAGATATACCTTACAAAATTAAGCAGCAAAAGAAATTCTTAAACTTTTGAACTGAAACAATCAAGGTGAAGTAACATGGTTTGTGGCATGGTACAAAGGCTAGAAGAAAGTAGCATGGCCAAAATAGAAGAGACAGTGAAGTTAGACTGGCTTTACTTTCTTGGTATGATCTATCAAAATCACAATTTGAGACAATTTTGCAAGAAAATTGCTATCTAGAACAGTAAAACGGTCCTACATGTGGTTAGTTTATTCAGTAAGGGTTGATGAGGATCTCTAGTTTCAGCCATCTAAACATGATAGTTCTTAATTGTTTGCCAAATGAGTAAACAGTTGCATTTGTACCAAATTTGCATTCCGATTCAATTTCTAGATCAGGTATCACTGTTCCCGTAAAGATATTTGTCTTGAATTTTGAGGATTAAACATAAGTTTAAACGCAACTGGCATTTTATAACCCAAAAATATAAAAAATTTTAATTTAACAAAAATTAGGGGCAACTCTGATGCATTTATTCAAAATTTTAAGGCAATTTCTTCTACAGGAAGATATTTAATTTGAAAAAATATATATATATATATCTGTAAAGGCTGCGTGGATTGGCCACTTTTGTCGGGTATTACATTTTGAGCTGAAAAAAGTTGAAAAACAAAGCATCATAAATAACAATCACTAACCAACATGAATGATTGCAAACACCAACTATGATTGCCATGATCTACCTCATACCATAAAAATGAAGATTGCAATATTATAGCAAGAGTGGAAAACATAACAAAAAGGATTCAATTCTATTCAACATTCTTAATAAGTATGTTTTTTCCACACCTAGCAGGTTAAGTAAATGATAATGCTCGATAATTAAACACCCATCACAAAAACTACCAACTTTAACTAGTTTTTTAAGAACTTAAACGATAACCATAGTTAAATTATATCACTGATCTGCATTTTAATAAAAATAATAGTAGTTTTCTTGTAATTCAAATTAGTTTAAACTAACTTTACACTAAAGAAACTCGTAATGAAGAAAACGTAAAAGTAAGCCTGTTTTTAATTCATTATCAAGGAATCAAATTATTCATTACAGAGCATTATTGATTTGAGTTTCATTATCCAGGGATGAAAAAGAAAGAATGCTACCCATATGACAAAAATTTCTGTTCCTTTCATCACATCATTTGTATGGTATCTATATTGAATTTTACAATTATAATTGTTATTTCAAATATTCACATATATCACACTATTTGCTTGAGTTCGAAATGTTATTTAATCATCTTCATTGATGACATTTTTATAAGTATATTTTTCCATTTTTAAAGTCAATGAAACTTTCCTTTCAAAATAAAAATAAAACCCAGTTTTTGGATTGGGGAAACTTAATTATATTTTATTACTACAGTCGAATCCCGTTTTTGCGAAATTCGAAATAGCGAAAATTTCAAAGTAACGAATATTTTCCGAATCCCCAAATGTATTTCCATGTGAACAATTTATAAAAAATACCGATATTACGAAATCAATTATCCGATTTAGCGAAGGCGAAAATGAACACCAGGTCTTATTTTCTTTGATGAACAAGACACATTTCTTCAAAAATGTTCTCAGAAATGAAATGTTTTATCACCCTTAAAATACTAATAAGTTTCAAATGTGAAAAACCTGTCAAAAAAAGAATCACTGGAAAGAGACCACCCTGAGTTGACCCTTGCAATGATTCATTCATGTTTTAAGAAGTCAAAATACACATGCTTTTAAAAGAGGGAATTCTATTCAATAGAAAGGGCTTGTCAAGAATGATAGATTAGAAGTGACCACCCTTAGCAGAACAATTCCTTCCTTGAACTACAACAGCCTAAATGGGGGGGGGGGGGGGAGAGCTGTTCGAAGAACTCAAGGTGTAAAAGGGGTGTAGACAAGTTTCAGAAAATTACCAGAGTGGTGTGCAACTTCAATAGGAGAAGGTTAGTTAAATCAGTTTGTCTGCTTTCAACGTTTGCAAGCATTTTGTTTTCCTTCTTAAGCATAATGAGTGGTCAAAAGCGTAAACAATTTTCCATTAAGGAAAAACTGGAAATTATTTCAGAAGTTGATCATGGGATAAAAAAAGCTGATGTTGCGACAAAGTATGGACTATCCCCATCTACTCTATCTACTTTTTTAAAAAATCGAACGAAGTTGGAACAGCAAGTGCAATTAGCATTGATCGGATCACATAGAAAAAAGATACAACTTTCAAATTTTCAAGATGTAGATGCAGCTGTTTTTACATGGTTCCAGGATATTCGCTCCCGAAACATTCCAATTTCCGGGCCCCTCATTCTTGAAAAGGCTTTAGAATTTTCAAGAACTTTTGGAAACGAAAATTTCAAGCAAGTGTTGGTTGATTGAATCGATTCAAGGAACGTATGCACAAATTTGTGGTGAAGCTAACTCTGTTGATTTAAAAGCTGTGAATGACTGGAAATCAGAAAAAATATCGGATGCAATTAGGTCTTATGATCCTTCTGATGTTTTCAACGCAGACGAAGCGGGAATTTTTTTCCAGTTGTTACCAAACAAAACTTTGGCGTTTACAAAGGATAAATGCATTGGAGGCAAAAATTCAAAACTGCGTTTAACTGCTTTGTTTTGATGCAATATGTCAGGCACTGAAAAGAGAAAAGTTATGGTTATCGGCAAATCTGCCAAACCTAGGTGCCTAAAAAATGTAAATTCACTGCCTTGTGATTATAGATCTAGCCGCAAAGCGTGGATGACGACTGGAATATTTAATGAGTGGTTGGTTAAGTTTGATGAAGATATGAAACGTAAGAAAAGAAAAATTCTGCTTCTTATTGATAATTGTTCACCCCACAATGAGCCACCAAAATTGGAATGTATTCACATCGAATACTTTCCTCCTAATTGTACGTCAATTTCACAACCTCTTGACCAGTGTATAATTAAAGTGGTAAAGGGAAAGTATCGAACACAACTTCTGAGGCGTATGCTTGTGCAAATCGGAAACAAAGAAGCAATTACGAAACCAGATGTAAAGCAAGCAATGGATATGATTGCTGGAGCATGGAAAGACATTAGCCAAAAAGTCATCTGTAGTGGATGGAAGAAAGCAAATTTAATCTCGGCAATTGACAATGAAACAGTCGATGAAATTAATGATGTTAATGTTATCATTGATTTGCAGACTTTATGGGAACATGTGACAAAAGAAACATCAGTGCCAAACGAAGTCAGTCCTGACGATTTTCTGACTGCAGATGATGATGCTAGAACATGCGAAGCATTGACAGACAATGATATTGTATGTATGATTAAAAAAAAAAAAAAATCACTTTCGGACAGCAGCGATGATGAAGAATGTCCTGAAGAAAACAATGTACCTACAGCTTCACAAGCCTTGGCCAATTTGGAAGCTGTAAAGAGATATTTATCGGCATAAAAAAACTTTTCAGATACTTTGTTTGAACATGTGCATAATTTGGAAAATTTTTTAATTTCTACTGGTTCTAAATCATTTGTTCAGAAAAAAATTACTGATTATGTATCTGCCTAATTAGTAAGTGTTAATAAATTCATTGTTTACATTAGTTTTGTGCGCTCTTTTAATATTACATTGATATTTTCCCAAATCTAGATTAAAAATATAATATCAAAACTGTAAATTGATTTTTCATACGAATAGTATAATCCCAATGTAACGAAATAATATTTGTATATGTTGAAAATTCGTAATATCGGTATAACGAATTTTCATTATTGCGTAGAAATAGCTTCGGTCCCATGGAATTCGCTAAAACGGGATCCGACTGTATCATTATGGAAGATTTTTTAACATGAGGTCTCTGTAAACATGATCTTTATATTCATTTCCAAGTATGAAATCATAAAAATGAATTTTAAATTTTTTTTTCTTCTAACAGAATATCAAGAAAACTAAAGAAAGAGCCCAAGCTCTTTCTTGGCCTCACCTTTATAACATAAATCAAGAGTGAGTGAAATATAATCACCACTCACAAAAGAGAGCCATAATTTGGAAATTTATCAAAAATCCATTCAATTGCTAGAAAAACAATTAGTTACAATTTAAAATGCCTTGGCAGAAGATAAAACTTAATTAACTTATTAAACTTAACTAACTTAATTCACTAATTTAACTAATTAACTTAATAAAACTTATTTTAAATGCACTTTATAATATTAATAAGATATGAATAATATATAATATACTCTGTCTATTATATATAATTTATATCTCATTAATATTTTGAAGTTTGAACCTATTTTTAGAATAACACTATCAGTTACAAGTGTTTTTCTAAGGAAAAGATTTAATGATCATATTTATTGAACAAAATATTAGAGGACTAAAGAAATATTTTGAAGTTAAATGATATTGGAAGGATAAGAAATGTGTAATACTCATTAATGGCACGACAAGTGGCTTTGTATTTAATTATTTTACTACACTCATTTTCTTAAATAAAAAAATTTTCTATGTTGCTGAAAAAATAGTTTTCTTAGAAAAAATTCATTCTGTTTTTGTTAACTCAATTTTGTCTACCTGTTGGTTATTTAAATTTTCTCTCTATTGCAGGCACATAAACTTTGTGACTTTGAAATAAATGCTATGACTTATATTCTTTTCTCACCACTTTGGGTAAAAGACTGTTAATAAGCTGTTTAACCACTGGATTTAGCTTTGATACTAATTCACAAAAGTACACCCTTGATGCCGATTGGTGATTATTTTTTTGAGTTTTCTCACCTACACTGTTCAATTTTCCAATCTCCTAAAATTGCTATTTTAACTATTCCAGTATGTTTCAATTTCATCTGTGATTGATATAAAAAAATTGCTTTATTGTTGCTATTAACAAATTGCTAACAAATTAAATATCCTTTTTAGCTTATTTAGTTGCTTTTAGTAGTAATTTTTTATTGAAGATAATGTAACACTTTGACTACGAATTTTAAAAAAAGATTTTTTTGTCCCGTTTATTATTCAAAAGGACAAAATAAGTCACAAATAATGCAAATTTAGTATTTGGGATTTTTCTGACAAGCAGTTATCAATTTAGAGGCTGTCCCAGCTGTACTTAATGGTGGGATACATATGTCTGACCTGTAGTGATCAACTTACTATGAGCACATCAATCATTCCGGAAAAATTTGTTATACACACTTTTTTTTTACATGGTATGATACAGGGTATTTGCATAGTCCGAAATTACTCATTGGACAACTCATATTTGTTCTTTTTTCTATGTTCATTTGAGAAAATATGAATGGACATAACAATCCTAATGAAGAATACGAGTGGGATATATCTGTCCCAATGAAGAATACTAGTGGGATATATATGTCCCAGCGCAAAATCACAATGCTATTTCATGCAAGAAACTCTTTAGCGCCATCAAAGTAGCGACATCTAGAGGATATTTGACACATGAAACATGTATACTTGGTTCGACTCTATGACTGGGACATATTACAATGAGTTTCTAATTGCCTTTCAACCAATTAGTAATTTTGAAGCATTTGTTAGGACAACTGATTCCCATTAGTAGCCAAAGGGTTAAACTGTAAATGCTAACCTTTACAATGAATGAGATTAGCTCTGACGGTAGCACTAAAACTAAACTGCAATGGTTCTACACCATGTTACTCCAATTTTGATGCTTAGATCCCCCCCCCCCCTAGATGGTTCATAAACTGTGTTGCTTAGTGTTTCATGATCAGGCATGGCATTGCAGTTTAAAGTTTCATAAGATAATAACTAAGATGGGAAAAAAGGAACCTTATTATTTTTTTAACAATAGTCATAAGTTATAGCAGATATTACAGTAATTCCAGTAGTTAATCACAATTACAGTAGAGTCAGGTTTATCTAAACCTCTAGTGCTGAAAAACATGAGATAACCAAAGTTGATTTTACTATTTTTATAAGCCCTTTGACTGTTGACTGCTTTAAGTTGAAGCCATAGTTGAGGATTGGATACTTTTACAAGCAATATTGATTTTGTTGGCTGTCAAATATTTTATATTTTCAATATGAAGTGTTCATTCACCAAAGCTTAAGTTATAAAATGGTTATGCATTTGCACTCATAATCTACACCAATAGCATGCGTAGGATGCATATTTGCACCCATAGCAGTCAAAGGTTTAACACTTTTAATCACCAGATTTGTAAGCAATTTCAGAGCTAATTGATTTAAGAATAAATAGAAAATATATTTATGTCAAGGAGCGATGTCACACCACCAACTAAATAGTAATACAAGGGTGAAAGCCTCTTTGTCATACAGGAAAATTGCACAGCTGAGTTACTGGTTCACTTCATTATAATAGTTATTCAATCATCATACACTTTAGCTTTACTTTCTTAGTTGATTTAAAATGTAGATAACAACAAGTGGATAAGTATAATTATTTAAATCTTTAAATTACTTCTGTCTGTTTGATCCCAATAACATAATACTTTTTAAGTGCAAAAAAAAAACATTAAAATGTGGACAAAAGTTTACATACATGATATTAGAATATTAATTGAAAATTTACCAGTTAACTGCATAATTATGGTCATGATGAAGATTCTTCAAAATCACACGTATGTCTTGTGATTCTTCTGCAGTAGATGAATTACCTAAAACTAAAAATCAATTGTTTTGCATTAATTTAAAATGAAAACTCAAAACTGAAGATGCAAATTTTACATACTTTAAAAAATAAACATGCCAACCAAAGAACACAATTTCTAACTAAGGTTATGATAATAAATAAAGTTGTATAACAGCATCATTTGATAGAATTAAAAGGAAGTTAATATTATATTCTGCTACTAGTAAACATATTTTAAGAAAAGTTCAACAGTTGATGTATATATGGATATATATATTGAGTTTGCAAGCAATTCTTAATTAATATTTACAAATGTTTATGAGTTGGAAATATGAATCATATGACAAATGAAGATTTCAATGAGGTAAAATTGCCAAAAGATTGAATAGACTATAATAGAATTTCAATAAAATAACATTAACATGAAACACTGTAAACAAAGAGAAATAATATCTGAATTATTAATAATGGAGAATAAATTTTGTGTACATTTAGAGGATGTACCACTGTCATATCAAGATTTGAATAGAGCAAGGAGAGGATTTTTTATTTATTGTAAATTTAAGTTTTGCACCGGCAGTTTTGTATTACGTTCACAGAAAAGTGTCTTTTATTTTTATTACAGTTCATAGTTGCAACGAAAAACCCCTAGTTTGTCACTCATTTATGAACCAATTTTTATGTTCAGTGCAATAAGCCTTTGCTAGTGTCATTGCCATAAGCCTGTTCATGGGTGCAAGTTGGAAAAAAGGCCAAGACTGAAAAATTTTTGACTGAAATACCTAACATACACAATACCCCCTCGAAATATGCAAACTATCTAAGAAAGCTTTACCATAATACATCAAGTTTAAATACTGTACAAAAAATATTTATTCTTCTGTCTTTTGATAAAATAACAACAGGACATAAGAAAGTAGACCAATAACGTAGACCTAAAAAATATTTTTAAAGACAGAAAAAAAAATCCGATTTCCATCTTCGAGTCAGTCTTGTTTCTGTCTTACTTTCGTCCACGAACATTTTCGAAAGACGGAAATCCGTCCTGGGGGCGGAAGACTTGCACCCATGAGCCTGTTTGAAACCATACTATTTAGAACAAGATATGTAGATTTTCTAATTAGAAGTGTGATGGCTCATAGTAATAAACCTAAAAATACCAGGCTTCTTGAAAAATACTAAAGCTACAGTAGAGAACCATTTATCCGATATCCAGGAAAAAGTTTGCTCGGTTTTCGCACCATTTTAAACTAAAACAATTATGAAAAAAAAAGCAGAAATTGGACTCATCCTTGAGGTTGAGTAGAGGAAAATGTGAGAAAGGGGAGAATTTTTTCCCCCGTTTACCCAGAGAAACGTCATTTCTTCTGAGACCCTGAAGATCCTTAGATTGAGAGGAGGCAGGGAAGGGACGAATTTTTTATTTTCTCCTTTAGGCAGTCAATCAAACTCAAAGGAGTGGCATGCTGATTTCATTTTCTGTTTGATTTACGAGGGGATATGGGAAATGCATTTCACATGCATATCAGTGAGCAGAAGATGAAAGAGAAAAATATATTTATCTATTTGACATTGATTAATAAAAATAAAATCTTTTTCTTTAGAATAAATTCTGATCCTTCGGAAGTGCGGTATCATTTGCAAGTTTTTCTTGATGTGGAATCACATCTGCTTTAATTAAAAATCGTGTTTTTAATAAAAAAATAAATAAATGGAGAATTGTTTATTAATTTAAACATACGATTATTTTATGAAGCAGATTGCAGATTTTTCTAATTCCACTACGTTTGATTTTTTTTCTTTTCACGATAAAATTTCACACTCAATAAATTAATTATTTTTATTTATAAATTTTATCAATAGGTTTTTTTTTTTAATTTCGTTGATCTTGCCCTATTCCGGGTTTTAATATTTATGCTAGTGCCTCTTTTAACTATCGTTTCGATAATTTTCAAGTGTTGTTTTTATTTAGATTATTAAGTTTTCCTTTTATTTTATCAATTCCCCCCCTATAATTAGGTATGAAATATATTGCGTTACTTAATCCTTGGTTTTGTTCATATTAGTTAATTTAGGAATTATAACTATTTTTAAAAAAATAAATATGAGAATTTTGTATTTTTTAAACTTGCTTTTTTCTTGTCTAAACATGCAAATTTCATTTATTCTTTTTAAATTTAGGAGTGTCTTTCTTTTTTCTCTTACTTTAAAATGTGTTACACTTTTTCTTTGCAATTCAGGTTCGATAAAACATTCATTTACGACACATTTTGGTAAATCTTTGTTTAATTGTTCTTTTATTACAATTTTCATTACTGTGGAAAAGGATATACCATCAGCGTTAGCACTATGAATAAAGAACTTATTAGCTTTTGAAATGTGATGATTAATTTTTATTCCTAAAATACATTTTACAAAATGATTAAACAAAATGTAAACAATCTAAAAAAAAAAAAAACCCTTCGACTGTGTGTAATAAATATATAAGTTAAGAAATATGAAAGTAACAATTGTTGAGTACAAAGCTTTATTAAACATTCATTGAATCGCAACATAAATTACTAATTTTATTATCAAAATATGTTTTTAAACATTTCATCTGATTTCATATTCCTGGAATATCATATATTTCTGAAGAATATTGAAAAACTGTTTTAACAGATATGAGTTTATAAATTTTATTATATTTTCAGATATATTGAAATTAATTATCTAACAGAATTTTTGAATTATCTAACAATGTTTGGAATGGAAAATAAAGAATGCTTGCAACATTAAAAATTCTCTATTTCAGGTATGAATTCATAACAACTTATTATAATGTACAATGAAAAAGATGTAATAGTTTAATATTAAATTAGAAAAAGATTTGATTAATAACTAAATCAGTATTTTTCTCAAGAGTAGAATTGTTTTTAAATAAATCAGAAACAAATCAGTTTTAGTTAAAATTTTTATATTTTTCTTAGTAAACAATTCCAGTAATTAATGTAGGTGCATTATGTGCACCAGATTCTTGCCTTTGAGGTATTGTATACTGATTTCTACAATTAAATTGTATCTCTTTCCACCATTGCAAGAGTTTGTTTGCTCATAAACTTTTTCTCCCAGGGAAAGCCTCTTTAATTGGAAATTTAATACAGAACATAGAATTTTATATAGCAGCTATATACTGTATTTATCAAATAAAATGCCAGCCCACAAAGTGGTTTTGTTTTTTAAGCTTGCATGATGTTAGATTCCACTGTTTATATTTTTAACACATCTTTGAAGAAAAATATATTAGAAAATTCAAAGCATATATTGCAGATACACATTTTGGCCTCATAACTTTTTACTGATGTCTATCTTGCCTACGAAACGTAAATTTATTGCATGGCAAACAAGAAGCTGGGACATTGTTGAAATTTTCCTTTTTAAAACTTTAAAGTGGGCTTAAGAAAAATATTTTTTATTTAGACATGTCTGATCTATCTGCAGAGCACTCAGAATCATTTCCCTGAACACAGTCTGAGAGCCTCAACATCAAGGTGTACTTTTCAAAAGAGATGAAAGCTCTAAAAGTACTTGAACAATTTTTCCCTCTTTTGTTAAGAATTTTTGCTAATACACTAGAAGGGTATAAAGAGAGAAAAATTGTTTCTTTTCAAAATGTCCATATCTTGATAAATTTTAGATGCTTTTTCAATATTAAATGTGATAAAAATAAGAATCTAACAAGATTGGAAGAATTTTCACAAGATAAAAAATCAAGAGTAGATATTACAGAGTTATTCATACAAATACACAATTTAGAAATCTTAAGAAATTCTAGATCTAGTTCTAGTTCATTTACGTCGCACTAGAGCTGCACAATGGGCTATTGGCGACGGTCTCGGACACATCCCCGAGGATGATCCGAAGACATGCCATCACAATTTTGATCCTCTGCAGAGGGGATAGCACCCCCGCTTCGGTAGCCTGACGACCTGCGCGCGAAGTCGAGCACTTTACGATAGCACAGTTTAACGAGGACCGATACCGCGCACCCTTGGTCCATACACAGACTGATCCAAGTGGTCACCCACCCGCACACTGACCACAGCCAGTGATGCTTGACTTCGGTGATCTGATGGGTGTCTTAACGATCAGTCCACTGCGGGACAAAAAAAAATTCTAGAAGTAAGTAGACAAAATACAATATAAAATAAAATTCTATTTAACAAAAGTCTGATGAATTTAATCATATGGTTCTAATACATGATGCCTTAGAAAGTCCAAAAACATGAGGATTTTCTAAATCTTTTACTAGCCAGTTAAAATAAGAAATGAAACAATATTAGAAAAAGCAAACATGACTGCTACAGATGAAATTTATAAGCGAAGGTGGAAATGGATGGGACAGATATCAAGAATGCAAAGAAAAAAATTAATACATGTTTCTTTTTCTTAGGTCTCTGATGGCAGGAGAAAAACCGGAAAACCAAGGAAGACTTGGCCGAGACAAGAGAAGGCAGATATTAAAAAGAAAATTTTAAGGGATTAAAGGAAGTCAAAGACGTGGGGGCATGGAAAAGCAAGCAGGACACTCTGTGCACCAAACAATGTGAAGAGCCTAAGTAAGTAAAAGAGTAAGAAGTCTTGCTCTATAGGTAATTGGTTCTTACTTATTTTTTCCACTTTCTTATTTTTCATCCAAGTATCAATGGCATTGTGGTTCCATTTTATAAACACAAGCTTTGGGTAGTTTCAGAGATAATCCCAGTAAAGAAATTATTATATTTAAAATTATTTTTTACAGTAAATCTTTTTTTTAAAAGAAAATGTCTGCAAATGTAACTTATAGAGGCCAAAGCCTCTTACAGCTTCAGCAGAACTCATAGCGACAGTTCTTGAAATATTCTTTCTTTTCTAAATACTCTTAGGAATAAAATTATTGTTCATGTTTCCAAAAAACTTTTAAATATAATTTCTACTGTCATTCATGTCTATTCAATACCAGAAATGTAAAAGTAAAAGAAAGAAAAACACTGCAGAGGCAGTTAGTCTTTTGCTTCTCTCCAAGCAACAAGGACATTTTCATTTTCCCATCATTCCAGTTCCAAATATTTTACGAAACCTAGCCAATTCTCATCAGATTTGTTATCGCACCTTATTGAATTACCAGAATTCATTAATCTGTTAAATTATGCTATCTATCAACTTTTTGCATGGTAAAAACTTGAACTTTTGTTCTCACTAAAATCAATACATTCAAATTTTTTAAAGCTAAAAGTTTCCTAAAATGTTTTCCCAAGATCCATCATTAGTCTTGAGTATTTAAAAAGCTTTAATTGTTCATTGAATCAAATTTTCCACTCTAATTAAATCTAAATTTCATTCTTGTAATGCTTCCATGAAGAACAAATACAGAGATTGATAAACAAGCCAAACTGCAGTGGTTGATCTTAAACTGCAAGCTGCTTATTGTGGCCTAAAAACACACCCTACTTTAATGATTCAATTTCCAAGCTGCCCCCAGATCCTGAAAAATTCAACCTGATTTTTGTTTGATAGATGAAAAATTTTATACATTTAATCAATAAAAAACTTTAAATTATTAACTTCGATTTCCTGGATTTAATTATCCAAAACAAACTGAAGACAATAACTTAAACAATGCCAGTCTATAATATTCTAAAAACATTACATCAGGACAGAATGTAATTAGATATTGTTTTAAATAATTGCTGCCAAATATGCTGTTTCAAGTCTGCATAGGATTTTAAAAATTGATTCAGAATCTTGCTTTTGCAATTCAACTAATCTGACAAGGATGATAGGTGCTATTTCTAGATCTTCCACTATAATAAAAATCCTTAAAACTAGCTGCAGACAGTCAAAGCTTTATCAATAATAATGCAAATTTTTAAATCCTTCACTGTTATTTTACATTTCATTTTTTATTTTATTGGTGAAAAATTTTTGATGCTGTTTTCCTTGAATGGAGACCTTCATATTTAGTCTATTTTTAAACTGTATGCAGGAATAAATATTTTTTATATGTTGGCTCTATGCATTTTTTATTATTCTAGTCAACGACTTTGCAAATCAGACAAATTTTTGACTATTTAAAGTTATTCTGACATAAGTGTGATATTTTGAATTGAATTGTTCATTTATTTTTTTTATTTTTATGGATGCTTGCTGGTTGGCATTTTTTCCGCTCTTAATGAAGTAAGAATGCCTCTGGCTTTTCTTACATAAAATTTACAACAATACTTAATTTTTAATTTAACTTTAACGACTATTAATCTCTCATATTTTTCGGAAAAGTATTGAAATTATTCCTGTGTCCAGCATTCAAGAAGACTAATTTAGTTTTCTTGGTTAAAGCTAATACATTAATGTTTCTTCAGGGTGGCCACTCAAAACAGATTTCAAATTTCCCTGATTTTTCCAGGTTTTCCAGGTAAAAATCTTAAAATTTCCAGGTTTGTGTTTTTTTCCTTTATTCTTATAAAGTGTAGGATGTGTACAAGAAAAGTGTCTATTATAAAATATCTTATTCAAAAAAAATTTTCTTAAACATATCTTGAAAAATTTTTTATTTTTTTTATTATTTTTAATGTTCTGGTACAACATTAATTTTTAAAAAATTACGACGAGGAGAAAATAATATGTTTAGCTTGCAGAATATGTTGCTTTTATTGAATAATTTTAATTGTTTTTATTGAATTTAATGTGTTACTTAAAGTAGTATTTGCTCAAAGTGTACCTACAAAATGACAAAATCAGAATCACCAATATATCACCTTGGATAAGTATTGTTTAATATATTTTCATTAAGGAAAAGAAAACCGTTTCAGGTGATTATATATCAATAATTTTTAATAATTACAGTGGCTCCCAGAAGTGCTCACTCACTTATAACTTATATTGAAATAGGAAATAATAATTCAATAATTAAAATGAATATTTCACAATGGGTATTTGATAATAAGATGTATAATCTATTCTTAGCAAAACTGCATGGAATATTTTAAAAACAAAGCAAAAGTAAATTTTTTAATCAAATAGTAACAAAAATGTTACCCCACGAAAGTCATCTTACATTTAAATGTTTTGGATCTCAGAATTAAAATTATTGTCAATTGCTTTTTTTATTTAATTATTTTTCATTTAATTTTTTATTTCTTTATTAGCAATTTAGTATCAAACCTATAATAGCAAAATTATATTTTAATTTTTGCTTGCTAACTCCATAATATTTTATTTTATCTTTTAAAAATGACTTGTGGTCGTAATAAAATAGACCAAATTTGATTATTTGTCTTCATAAGAGGTAAATCAGTAATGAATATGTTAAATTAGTTTATTGTATTCAATTGAACTGTGCAATATGTGATAAAATGCTTAAAAGAAGGACTTCATATCAGAGATAAAAATTATAAATTTTGTGGAAAAATTCATAAATTTGCAATTGAGTGTTGTAAAAGTTTCTGTAAAAATTTTAAAAAATATTCTGCACGAATTTCACCTGACAAAAAAAAACTAGTTACACGTATTTTCAACCTTTAAAAGCTATTGTAGATGCTAAAGGAAACTCCACTAAATGTTAATTTAACGAAAAATTAGATTTACTAATAGACTGAGTTTTTTCTTTAAAAGTATATGATGACTTTTGTGGGATAAAGTTTTTGTCACTTTTTGATGGTTGATTCCTTAAAAATAAACTTTTCCTTCGTTTTTAAAATATTTCATATTGTTATTTAAAATATTTCAGTTTTGTTAAGATTAGAACACATTTTTTATCATTAAATATACATTCTGAAACATTCATTTTAATTAATGGATAGTCTTATTTCATTGAAAGTCATAACACTTTTGTGAATCACTGTAATTACATTTCAATATAAAGCTGTACTGTATACTGCATTATACTGTATTTCATCTTACCAGTGCTTTTTATAAAATTCACTGATCATATTTTCCTTAAACCAATATCTCAAGTCAAATTTTTAAATAATGGTACTTTGAAATAGCATTTTTATTTTAAGAGATTCAGTATAAAAAAATAAATGTCAGAAATATAAAATTGTCTAATTTTTAGTTCTATACTCTGTAGAAGAAAAAAAATAGATAAAATTCCTTAAAATTTATACTTTTTGATTTTTTTTTGTTATTTGAAATTAAAACATTTAAAGAATTCCAGTCTAAACACACAGTTTTTTAGTTTAGCATAGTTAATTGTTTTTGTTTGAACAACTGGAATCTTTTACAGTGCAGAACTGAAACACTAAGTTTCGTTTTCCTTCTCCTGACTAAACACATATGAATAAAAGAAATGATATTTTATGTATATACATCATTTAATATGATATGTTTCCTATATATTCCTTAGTCATTGTCAGCCTTTTTAGGCTGACCTTTTAGGTAAAAAGAGGAATAGTTTTGAAATATCATCTCTAGAATGGAAGCAACATTTACGAACTTTCGATATTTTAATAACTATACAATTCGAATTTTGAATCAAAAAACTAATATTTACCTACAAAACCGTAAAATTTGATATTAATATATAGTTAGCTCTAAAAAAAAACTTTTTTCAAAATAAAAATATACTATAAAAGGTTAAAATGAAATAGAAAAAATTAGCATTAATGCAAGAATTGTAACAATTTGTCGACAAACATTGCTGCTAGTGATGGGGGAAAATGCGTGATTGGTTGGTTTGCTGAGAATAAATAATTTACAGATTTCTTTGAGTTCAAAAGCCTTCAGAAAAAGAGTGAAATATAAAATCTATCATTATTAAATTATAACCAAAATTGCACAGTCCCATAGTCTGCATAGAGATCAAAGGTTTCTACATTTGCTTAGCAACCATAGGAGAATTTTATGTTGTATTCTAGTTTAACAGGGTTAAAATGGAGCAAATTTTGATGAAAGCAAAGTAAGTTGATGATATTTCAACTGTTTGGAGATACATTTCCGTCTAAAAAATGTGGGTATAATGGATGAAACAATTTAAATTAAGAAAATTAGCAAATAATTTAATTTAGTGAAATTAAAAAAAATATGTAGGAAAAAATTTCCAGCCTTTCTTTAAAATTTCCAGGTTTTTATCCATATTTCCCTGATTTTTCCAGGTTTTTTCCATTATAAAAAAATTCCCTGATAATTCCAGGTTTTCAAGGTTTTCCAAGTGGGTGGCCACCCTGTTCTTTTACATTGTCGCGGATTTCTGTTTCTTGTTCTGTCGTTCCTTTAACCTATTCAGAATCTGTTTTAGATTTTTTAGAAAATAGATCTTTAAATTTAGGTGTCTTTTCGCTTTTAATGAAGTCAAAAATAATTACTAGAATAATTTTTTAAATATATAAAATGCTCCAAATTAGTATATAGAGCATATTGTCCTTTTAAATAAATAGAACTTAAGAAGTAAACTTAGGAATTTGAGCATACAGCCCTACAATCAGCAAAAGAAAAATGCTCTTGACTAAAAGAGTGAAGTTAACTACACCACACCAACCTTCATCAAAGTGAAATGGCTAATTCCTTGCCCCCCTAACCCCTTACAAAGTGATCAATTTATTCTCCTAACTACAGTAACTGTCAAGACAGACGGAAAACAAGAATTTCCAATGTCATTTCTTCCCACTCCTTCTCAGTGTTTTCACTACAGCGCGAGAATCTCGCATATTTTATTATTTTCTCGCATTAAAAAATTATTACCGCGAGAAATTCGCGAATTCTATAAATCAATTTTAAAATTCGCATTTCTCGCATTTTGGAAAAAGCTTCCAATTACGCCATTTAGAATAAAATCCGTTCCACTTTTCTTCCTTGATCTTTCATTATTTTCAACATCTGGTATTTTGAATAAAAGAAACCTATTTCTCCCATGATACTGGAAGAAAGTGGAAAAAACTGGAAGAAAATGAATGAAAAACATAATACAGAATTTTAAATTCCATGTAACTTATGATAATAATTTATCTTGAACTTTAATTTATTATCCTTATTATCCAAAATAAATACTAACATGTATATCTAGATGAATTATATTTTACTGAAAATTCTGTTTAAAGATAGAATTATCTAAAAAATAAATATTACTTGGTAAAATATTAGTTCAGAAATTACTTTTTTAAAACTTTTTCAATTGTAAAAACCAGTTTTTTACCTTCAATTTATAACATTTATAAATTCTAAGCTAAATACTGTAAAGGTATCAAATTATATAAGAAAAAAAGAAGCTTAGCTTCTAATATAGGAAACAATTTAAGAACTGTTTTCAGAACTGCCTTTGGTTGAAAATTAATATAATGTTTCTAAATATAAGTACAATGAGTAATTTGCAGTATACTATGATGATATATAGTTTGATTACTATATTTTTAAATTTCTTTGTATAGTTATAAATAAAGTTCTTCGACAGTTCTTTTTGTAAGACATTGAAAGAAATCGGGCGCTTTAATTTCTGAAGAAATTCATTAAATTAGTCTTTAAAATTTTTGCTTTCTTTATTTTCATTTATTTTAAAAATGATTTGGTAGTGATTATTTCAACTATTATTTAAACTATATTAAAATTATAAAATGCTTAAAATTTTAATTTAATACTTAATATTTTTTTATTAAAAAGAGTTTCTTGCATTTGAAGAAACCTATTTTAAAGAGGGTGGTTCTTATACTGGTGTCTTCCGTGGTTCTTTTTTTCCACTTAAGTATAAACTTGCCATCCCTGAATGAAAGTAGTGTTTTTCCTTACAAACTGTTCAAGCAGAGCCATAGTAGCTCAGGGAATAGAGCATTCGACTTTCAACGTTCTGAATCAGGTTTGAATCCAGGCACTGGCTGGTCGAAGCGAATTCCATACCCGGCTTGCATTGACTACAGTGTGAATAAAGTATCCACAGTGGTAGACAGATCATGGGTTAGAGTTCCCTTGCCGTCAAGCTAGCCGTGGTAACTGTGTAAAGCAAATGCAGGTTAGTTCCATCAAAAAGTCCTCAATGAGGGCACATCTCTCTCAACAGTTGATCCAGAAGTTCCCTAGTCTTTCTGATTGGGTTCAAAATTACATGACTATGGAGTTGAACATTGGTAGCTGTAAACCCGAAATTGGGTTAGCTGCTCAATGATGATTATAAAACTGTGAAAGCAAGCTGCTCAATGATGATTATAATACTGTGAAAGCAAGCTGTTCAATGATGATTATAAAACTGCGAAAGCAAGCTGCAACCTTAAAATTAAAGTATCATTCCCTACATCAAAGCTCATTGTAAAAAGGTTTAAAGTTGCTGCAGTAGAAAGTGACCAATTAGTATAAGACTTCACGAACCAAGTTCCTGTTCTTGATAGGATGCACGTAGTATGTTCTTCAGGATAAAATGTCAAACAAAGGAGCATAAGAAATTCACTATTCAAGATAGGATATTCATTTAGGTAAGTAATGAAGACTGGCAAACAGTATCAACCAAATTATTACTTTCAAAGAAATTGTTTAAGTTCATGACAATTTTTATATACTCAAAAGAAGGCAAATTGAAGATATTACAATGAAATGGATGATAATTGGGTAGAACATGGTAACAACAAGGAAAATATAGTAAAATTGCTATGAAACATTAGAACAGTGCTCTGAAATTCATTATTTACAATTTAATTCAGGAAGGAAATCTTTACTTTCCCATTTGTAAAACTTGAAAAAAGTGCTTTTGAAGATTGCAGTCAATAATACATACATCATTACTACTATTTACCTTTCAAATTAATGTAATTACTTAAACAACCATAAATGTGATTATATTACATTTGAAACTAAATTAATTCATATCTTATTATTTTCATTCTTCAAAACTTTATAGAGGGATCTCATTTATGTGATTCTCTTGGGCTAATGCATGAGTGATAGATGACTGTAATTTAAAAAACATAAAAAATTTGAGTGGCTAACATACAGTGGGCTACAAATCCAGTAACTAAATATTTGATCCTTGATTGAAGCACTGACATTTCTGTTATTTTTTTTCTTGATGGCTATAATGGGTCATACAAATTTGAACAATTATATTTTTCATTGAACATTTAAACATGAATTTTAATTATTATGAGGGATAAGCTTATTTGCTTCTACAACTGCAATAAATTATGTAAAAAAATTATTATTCTTTTGCCAAACACATATCATATATACATGAAATATATTTAAATATTCACCATTATTTCCAGAAGCAGATAGCATCAGTAAGCCATAAGCAGCATTACGATCTGATTGCGTACTTGAATCATATTTCCTTCCTAAATCAGAGATATCAGATTTCCTTCCTAAGTATGAGAATAAACATTAAAAAAAAACTTAAAATAACATTCATAAATTGCTACCAGATTTTGCTCAACTAGTAAACAACATAATTTAAATAGAACAATTATGATTTACAATATTTGAAAGGATGCTAATTATTAAAACAAATTGTATATGTATTTTACATTTCACAGTCTGTCTTCATTTAAAAAAGTTTACCTTCAACTACAAATGATAGCCGAGAAGCATACAGGGTGTCTCAGTTAAGCGTTTCAGAACTTCTAAGAGGAGTAGGGAGCATCCTGACGACTCGAAATCATATAGCAATGTGGGGTCGGAAATGCTTCCCTGAAGCGGTGACGTGCACAGAAGCACCATAAAGAAAAGACCGTAAAGTGAAAAATTGCTACAATAATACATTGAAAAAATTATATGGTACATGGGCCAAAGTAAGTGTTCGAAGTTTCTGCCATCGGCTACAATGTACACCTCACATCTCCGGCGCATGGACATTCGAACATTCTGCAATACTCCAGGCATATCTCGCAGGCAGCTACTGTGATTCTTGCAACCAGCATTATCAACAGGGGTGTCATAAACCAATGTTTTCATATTACTCCAGAAATCAAGACATGATAGGTCGTTTGACCGAGGAGGCCATATAATTTTTTCAATGTATTATTATAGCCATTTTTCACATACGGTCTCTTTTTTTTATGGTGCTTCTGTGTACGTCACCGCCTCAGGAAAGCATTTCCGACCCCACATAGCTATAAGATTTCGAGTCGTCAGGATGCCCCCCACCCCTCTTAAAAGTTCTGAAACGCTTAACTGAGACACCCTGTATATTTAATGGCAAAAAAAAAATTTAACTTGGAAAAGTGAAACAAAAGTAGTTATTAAAGCTGATATTTTAGCATCAAATTTATAATTTGAAATGAAGACCTTTTGGATGTAATTGATAACTCAGAAATAATGTATAGATATGATGCAAAACTTAAGTGCAATTTAAAATAGACATTTTTGAATAACTGGATCAACGTTTGCAGGCAGATTTAAAAAATATATATAAGTATTCTAAAGCACATTACTTCTGTTTGAAACAACTCAAAGATGTTTTAGAAACTACTTTATTTGCAAGATTAGATTTCTTTCAGAGGAAATTTTTAGATTTAAATATGAAGGTAAAATTAGAGTTACGAGTTACATTTTTTAGTCACATTAATAATAATGTCTAAAAAGTAACAGCCACAAGAAAAATAGAAAATAGTGATTTAGGAGATAAACTGCAAAAATTGTCATGATCTTGTTTCTCAGGTGCCAAAAGAACCATTAATAACGTTTTTAGAAAGAAGATAATTATTGGTTGAATGCTATGAATATGATATAAACTAAAATTGAAAATCCAGATAGATCTAACACTTTTAATCCCTAAAAAAAGAATACTTCACTCACTATGCTTGCTATTCAAGTGGGCATAATAAATAGTAACTTATGGAAACTGTGAAAGAGATTTTTAAAAAAATAAAGAATTAACTTAAGTAACTGAGTTGGATATTTTTTAGGGGGTAGCAATGAAAGAACTTCTTCAAGACAAAATTCCCCATATTTACTCCTGAAAGTTAGGATATTCTTTGAGCTATGAGAAGATTAAACCTAATCAACAACTATTATAGCAAACATAAAGGAAACTCAAACAGAAAGTAAAATATAGAAATAGTGTTAAAGTATAATAAAAAATGTAAGTACAGTAGAACCTCGATCAACCGAGCTTTGATTAACAGAGGTTTCTGTTAACTGAGGCAATAACAAAGCCTGATTTTTTTTTTTACCTTTTTTTTCTTCTCATTTCCAAAATCAACTTGGAAAAAATTCTACACATTTAAATTCGTTGTCCGTGTTACAGGCACTACTTCCCCACAAAATCCCTCAACTTCCAAGAAATATTACATTGTGAGAAGACAACATCCACGAATGCTTTGTCAACAGTGGTCATGTAACCCTATTGAATACCAGTTGATTTCCTTTTTAAATCTTTTTAGCTGTGAAATATAAGTTCATATATGTTTATTTTTATCATTTAAAATATGTTCTATTGTTGTTTAGTTTGAAAGTATGTGAATTCGCAAGCACGGAAGGTTTTTATACATGGTTTCTATTAACCGAGATTTCCAATATCCGAGGTACTAGCGGTCCCAATTAGCTTGGATAATCGAGGTCTTACTGTATGTAAAAAATGTATGTAGTATGTAATGTTAAAGTAAAATAAAAAATGTATTATTATGCACTTAACTTAACTAAGAACTTTGTATTGTTTTAAAATTGTTATTTCTAGTCATTCAATTTATGGTAAAAAACAAAGTTTCATATCTGAATTATATAACTCTGGAACAAAACATAATATATGCATACAACTCAAGTTTGGAACTTACTTATTAGGACCAAAATAAATTATTATGTTTAACAACGAAGAGTGAAAAACTAAATTTTTAAATTAATATTTTTGAAAACAAATCACTATATGGATTATAAGTCAAAATATTGAAATTGTACAAAAGAATCATATACCACAAAGTTAAATTATAAATAAAATTAAAGATGCTAAAATAAAAAATAACAGATCCTGAAAGTGATACAAAAATTACATTGATTTTGAGATATGGTGAAATATTTAAAAAGTAAAATTAACATCAAGGGATCCAAACTTTGGACCTCTCTCCAGACCAAACTATGAGGACTATGCTTTCTGGATTATAGTCACCCTTATATTTTGGGGGTCAGAAATCCATACAAAAAATAAAAACTTTTCACAGAAAGTACATTTTGTGCCAGATTTTGTAACTAGAAATATCATCTGCACTAATTAATTAGCATATTTGAGATCCCCTCCTTGAGCTATTATAGTAAAATGATAAGATAAGAAATTAAAATTTTTGATGTCATTGATAGATTTAAAAGTTTAAAATGAAAATGAGTATGTCATATTTCTTGAAAAAATTATCAACACTGGACATACATCTTTGTGACATCAAAGAAGGTGGTCTCATAAAATTAGAAAAGTAGTGCAAATTGGAAAGCGAGACAAGCAGAACCAAATTTTTTGAAAAATTTTGAGTACACATCAGTGGATAGTGTGGATAGATAATGGTTAAAGATAATAAATTTCTTAAATTGATAAAATGTATTTTTACCTCTTTTTAACTAAAAATTTATTGCAAGCTTTGAATAGTACATAAAAAGTTTACATTTTCATAGATTCTACATAATGCATTCATTAAAACTTATGTAAGTTTGTGTTCAAACAAAAGAAAAGCTCACCAGAATTTCTTGGAGATGAAAGTTTCAGAAGACTACTTACAACATCTAACTCTGCACTGCTCCTCTTATCTTTATGACCTGTTTCGAGAAAAATTATTTAGTAAAAGAAATTTTAGGAAGCAATTATTTTAATAATTTTTCCAAATATGATAAATCAAACAATTCATTTTTCTAATCAGTGATTTTCACTTAAAATTATTTTTTTATAAACCATTTATTAGACATTTTAGTTTTAAGAAGCAATAAACGAGCAATAGTTAAGAACAGTTCAAAAGGCAATAATTAATAATAAGTTTTATTACATTTGGTTTGGCCACAATAGCATTTTATACTTATTTAAAGCACAACTTTAAACATACTTTTTTCCTAATCAATTTACTGAATTGTATATGGATAAGAGTCAGTATTAGCTATGTGAGAACAATTTCTTCACTATTATGCTTAATGGTATAAACATTTATCCTTTAAATCAGTCTGATAAAACTACATTGCATATTCATATCAAAAAATAGCAATTTAGTAAATTATTATTTAAATTTTTATCATGAATTTAAAATTTTACTCCTCTTCAAATAATGACATGGTAGATTTTGTATTAAGTTATAGATATAGAATTACCAAAATGAGGTTTCTAAAATAAATATCTCACTAAAAATTTTACTTATTTTCCAGAAGTAGTGTTGATCTAATCCTTGGTGGTTTAGTTAGGCTATACCATCTCCAACTCCATGAAGGAAAAGATTTCCAGCATTTCTTAAAAGCTCATGTATAATGCATATCAAGTAAATTGTGCATTTAAGTACATGAGTAGGAAAGGCCTGACCTGCTTTGCACCAATGATACTGGGATTATCTAAATGAATTCAGCAGAATTCAGAATATTTGCTTATTTTTTTATATAAGCAAATATAACAATTCAAGCATTGAAAATCAGAAGTTTTAAGAAAGATGAGGAAAAAAAAACTTTTCTCCCCATATTTTGGATTTTTTAATTTATAATTTTAAATTTATTTGTAATTTGAAATTTTAAAATTATTTTATAAATAAATAGCTTTTTTTTTAAAAAAAAAATACACCTTCAAACATTCATTGTTTCATAGTTTTCAGTTTAAATTATACAAAAAACTTCCAAATTGTTTATCAATTAATCATTTTTTTAGTTTACTTTTTTTGAAAAAATTTGTACACAGTGATTGTCTTAGGATGTCTTTAATTATTTTTTATAAACTACACATTTTTCTCTTATTTTGATAATGAGTATTACTCTTGAAAATGTACAGATTAAATAATAAAAAAGGGTAATTTAAAAATTGTTGAGGATCAAATTCAGTTTTTACATAATATTACACATTTGACAAATTTTCACGATGTCACCTTTCAAAACTCAAAGTGCCCTTTTCTCTGAGGAAGAACTCAGACTTTTTTTTATTTCTAGGGAAAACTTTGATTATTATAATCAGAAATATGAAGTATCATCAGCAAGTGCATGCCTTTAAAATGCTGTTACTTTGAAAGGATGTCCCTCTCATGTTTACTTTTGCATTGCAATTTCAACTTTTATATTGATTGTATTCTTATGCACAGAAAATAGAATAAATTATTTTTAATACAGTCAAACCCTGCTATAGTGAACACGGTTTATAGTGAACTCCCGGATATAGTGAACAAAATATTCGATCCCGTGCCTTAGTATACCCGTATAATGTTATATTTTGTGGATATAGTGAACCAAAAAAGTGATGAAATTAGATATAATGAACTTTTTCTGTCATTGACTGATTTCTTTCTTCTTTTTTTTGTAATAATTTTAAAATTTCTACTTCAAAATAAATACATATACTGATTTTTAAAACCATCTATAGAGGGGAAGGTAGCGATAAGCATTTTTTTCTTGTTTGCTTCGTTTATCTTACTTTCTCATCCCTAAACAAATCAAGTAGATGTTTCCAACCCAGGCAGATGATGTCAGTGGGATCAATATGCATTTTCTGTCAGAGGGAAAGAGTAATTATTCATTATTGGTCAAAGGGTTAGACACTAATATGTGTTGATAAGGCCCTCATTTCAACTCCTTTTTGCTCTCAGTTCAGTTAAAAAAAAACCTGCAAGCAAGTGTCTCAAATTTAACTATGGATGGCAGTAAATGTAAAATGTTCTTCATTGATGATAAATGGGCATAATTAGAAAAATTGAAAATGGATGTAATCAAGCTGATATTTGCGGGGAATGTAAACTATCCAAATCTACAGTTTGTAACATATGGAAAAATAGGCAATTAACAATTTCTGCTCATGAAAAAAATTTAAATGGCAGAAAAAAGTTGAGAAAAGCAGATCACAAGGATGTTGAAGAAGCATTCAAAGCCGCCGCCATCTTCCAGTATCTGGACAAGTGTAGATGAATTTGCTGAGCGATTTTATGAGACTACTTTTATGTGTTCGTTAGACAGGTTTAAAAAGCGGAATAACAGAAATTCAGGAAAAATTATCTGAGAGTTGGGAAGTATTTCCATATCTGATGTTGAAGATTGCTCATCAGCTAAAGATTACAAATTTTTTTTTGTACGCAGGACGAAGAGTAATAAAAAATAACACATTTTTTGCTACTACATAATATTTTTCAGTCATTCATTTGAATAATGTGTAATAAAAGGGAGGAGTTTGGGAGTCATTAGTTAAATTGCCCGCGTAACGGATATAGTGAACTCCCGCTTATAGTGAACCGAAATTTCGGTCCCTTGAAGGTTCACTATAGCGGGGTTTGACTGTTATAATAAATATTACAAAGGGAATTAAAAAATAAGATAACTTTGCTTCATAAACTCTCATTTACCAAATCAATAATATATAGGTCTATCAAATATTCTAGAATTGGTTTCGAATGGCCAACCAAATTTTTATGTTTGGCGGTATAAATGTTCATTTTCATACCCTCGTAAGTTAGAACCCAACCTGAAAAAAAAAGGGAACTGCTAGATCAAACCATGGGTTTAATTAGCCATCATAGAGGGTTTTTTCATGGAGTTCATCCACATATACAGTACATGGAGAGGAAAAACATTAAAAACTCTCATAAGCTCAGCAGCCTGCCACTCAACATATTTGACATCAGTGTCATGCTTGATGTGAGTTAGGAGCAGAATTTGAATTGACCAGTCTTTACTAGGATTTGAACCTGAGTTGCCTCTGCGAGTTCTCCATCCTTTAGGCCATTGTGGCTTCCAATTAAATATAATCAATTTTGTTCCCATTTAATGCTATTTATACACCCTATATAGCCTCTCATCAATTTTTCTCAAAAATTAAGAACTTAATCATTGTTCAATGAAATTTATGATTAAATATTTATATGTCATGTAAGGAGAAACATTACATACTGAACTGAATTTTTCCATCCTCTTATAATTCAGAGCAATATAATCTTCAATCTATGGTTAACATGACCAAATTAGCACAATATGGTTAACAATACACTTCTGATAATGCTAGTCACAAAGGACACACAAATAATTTCGAATTATTGCTGAACGTAAAAATTAAGACTATTTAAAACTGTTTAACTAAAAAATTCAGAAGCTTTGAAAGTTCTCACAGGAAAAATTTAAATATACAATGTTCATCAAAATCTTGCATATAAAAAGGGATATAGTTACAAGATAATAAAAGTAGGTTACAAGAATCAATAAATTCTTTAATAATAAATCAAATGTTACATTAACTGAACAAAATCAAATTCAGATTCAAATTTTAAATATATATATATACATAAATTTTGCTTATATTTATTAAAAAGGATAACTTAAAATGCTTACTAAGTTCTTTGCCAGTTGCTCGCTTGTGCAAGGGTCCTGGGATATTATCTTTCCTTGACTGAAAGAGAATCACGCATTAGAGATATATTAATAAAAAAATTATTAATATTTATTACTTACAATCATATTTCAGAAGGACAAAGAAAGTAAAAATATCCCCATGTAATTAGGATTATATGCAGAGTTGCTATTTTGTACTGTCATTGAACGAGATTTTACAAATGGTAATAAAATAATAACTCAAGAGCCCATTTAAGTGAAAGACAAGGTTAGACATTGAATTGACATTGTTGATCATGTAAAGCAGTGTTTCCCAAAGTGCGGTACAAGTACCCCCAGGGGTACAGGAACAGTTTAGCAGGGGTACGCATTCTTACGTGAAATATCTTGCAAGAAACGAAACTTCAAAAAGTTTTATTTAAAAACAAAGCTAACAATGAAAATTTACGATTGCGTATTTTCCTATTGGCTATATTTTGCAGAGTTAAAAGTTAATAATTAGTGGTGCCAACAGCCAGTTCTGATTTTAAACTTTTGTGCAATTTTTTAATAGTAAAAAATACATTTATTTTTTTATTGGTGGTACACAGCGTTATGAAAAATTTAGAAAGGGCACACAAAAGTCATAAGTTTGGGAAACACTGATGTAAAGCTACAAGAGACATGCTTTTTTTCATGGAAAATTTTTTCCTAAAGTTTTGCAACATCAAAACTAAAGATCCTCTGGAGTTATAAGAAAATACATAAATTTACATTTAATTATTTTGTGAAATATGAGAGCCATAGCACTGACAACTGTTTTGTGTTTTTCTACATTCACACTATTAAGGCAAAAACACTTACAGTTGACTTTTGCAATGGAGGTCATTAAAAAATCTTTCAAATGAGGCTCTTTTCCCAAACATTGATCAACAAAATTTACATAAGCCAACAGTTAACCTATATCTCATCGATTTCAATGAATATATATTAAAGAGTAGTGTACTTATGTGTAAAATACTTTCGATGCCATCTTAAAATAGTAAAAAAAAAAAAAAAAACGATTAAATGTTGTGTGGGTTTTAAAGTTATTAACTGACTTTGTGAAAAGGGATCCTGTACGAAATTAGCTTTAAGAATAGCATAAATAAAATTAATTCACACATTTATGGTTACTTGTGCATGTCTATATATTCATGCTTAACCCACGGATGGTTCTGAACGTATAAAGTTGTATTGTAACCTGCAGTCTTCTCCGCTAGTAAAACAGATTTTCCATGTCATTAGATAGATAAATAGTGTATTAGGAAGAAACATTCGCCCAATTTTGGCTGTTTCCTAAATGGCCAATGGGCTAAGTTGCCATCTTGAATTTGCTGAGGGGGAGGGGAAGACTGTACATATTGCTGTCCAGCCAAGTGAGATATAGTTTTTTATGCCTTTTTTTACATTTATCTGAAACATGACAGTCTGAAAATAATTTTGTCAGTAGATTCAGGGGTCATTTCAGCGAGCAAAAATATAAACAGACCACCCTCAACAAGATCTGATCATTAGATCTTCACGTTCTAGGACTCACTCTTAGTGGCTCAAGGCAGTGACCTCAAATATGCTAATTATTAAGAGCAGACAATATTTAAAGTTACGAAATTAGACACAAAAATGTACTTTCTCTGAATAAACATGTCTTTCTTTCGACAGATTCCCCCCAAAATTATAGAAGGCAATCTGGGAAATATGGTTCCCATAGTTTGGTCAGGTCAAAGTTTGGACCCCTTAATGTTAATTTTACTTTTTGAGTATTTCACTATATTCTGAGAAAATTGTAAGCAAATCAAAAACTTTTTACACAAAATTATAAAACTAGTTTATCCAAAGATAATTCCATGCAAAAAATAAATTTTATCAAATATTTATTATTTTATTTAAGAATGGTTGAATAAATTTAGAATTGTAAGGCATAAAATTTTTTGCATCATTGTAAAGAACATAATTTTGCATGGCAAAATTCAGAATCGGTTGAAAAGATCAAAATCGGTTGAAAAGTTCCTGAGAAATCGAATTTTAAATATCTATTCAATTTCTCAGGAACTATTCAACCAATTTTGCCATGTAAAAGTACATTCTTTAAAATGATGAAAAAAACTGTTTCAACTTACAACTAAACTTTTTTTTCTACCATTATTAAGTAAAACAATAAATATTTACTAAAAAATGTTTTTTGCATGGAATTATCTTTGTATAAACGAATTTTATAATTGGTTGCAAAAAGTTTTCAATTAGATTTAAAAGTTCATTACATCTGGCAAAATATGGAAGTAAAATTAACATTAAGGAGGTCTAAACATAGGAGCGATCGTTTGATCAAACTATTGGGGCTATATTTCCCAGATTGCGACTATCCAATATTTCGGTGGTCAGAAATCCTTCAAAAAAATAATATTCAGAGGAAGTAAATCGGGGTTTTTTTGGTGTACGGTATAACAAATTTTATATGAAAACGTAAAAGGTTAAATGGGATACATCTTATAAAGATTTCAGACCCTTACTTTAAACATTTTTATCAAGAGCTATCATTCAGCCTAAATTTTTGCATCTATCTAGAGAAAGAAACAGAATACTAGTTCACTTTTGTATTTGCACAGTATCCGTGACAGGAAAATCTGCTCATTTTTAAACAACAAAAATGTGGGTTACCTTTTACCCCAAGGTCTTCACATTTTAAACATATCTTTTGAAACAAGAAGCAAATGTTTCAAATTTAAAAAGAAGTAAATATGAAAATACCCTAGGTTCTGGAGAGCGGTTACGGACTTTAAGGTTTCTTTCCATATTCATTCTCAGGTTCTTCACCAACAAATTAAAAGTTCAAATGTATCTATAAGAACAAAAGATACATTAAAAGAAAAATAGTAAAAAATATTTGTTAAGAAATTATTTAACTTTTTATAACCAGTTTGGGATCACGGTATTATAAAAAATCAGTCTCAAAAATTAATCTTTTGAAACTGACATGAAACTTTTTTGTCTAGATTCAGTATGTAATTGAATAGTCAACTGGAAGTTAAAGAAATAAAATTGCTATATAAATTTTCAAACAATATCAACGAAAAAAAAAATCTTCTTAGTTTACTATAACCAAGAGAAATTAAATGGATACATTTTATACTACAAATGTCAAAGAGTTAGGTAAAAGAGTAAAAACATTTGAATTTTTTGAAAAATAGTTAAATAAGTACAATCCGAATTTTGTATGAAAAATTTAGTTTTAAATGAAAGTAATAAAACTTAAAATATGCTGGAAAAAAAACATGATTTAAAGTAAAACATGATATAAACTGAGAACAATAACATTTCACTAGGGCATGAAGCATAACTCTTAAATAAAAAATTTTATTAATTAAAGTTTGTTCTCTTTCCCATAGTTTTAAAATTGTATCATTACAAAAGCTTAGTTTTGGAACGAAAAATTTTAAAGCAAAACCAGATTTAAAAAATTAGAGGTAAAGAAATTTAAAAAAAGGGAATATATACACTTTTCTTACTTTGTTTTGGTTTATTTAACAGCTTTTGATTTTTAATGTAACACTCAAATGTTTTCTGTATGTTTGTTCCGTCGTTTTTTTAAAAATTTTATGTTTTTTTAAATAAAATAGGAAAATTTATGAAAAATATTTTTTAAGTTTTTAATTAAAATTCAATACATAAAAATAAGTAAAAGATGAAGAAACCATTTATACTTTGATAGTTTATAAACTAGATAGTCATTAAGTTTCTTAGTTTCACAAGAATTAGGAAACAATTTTAGGAGCTTTAAAAAAAAATATGTAAAAAAACCATTAATTGCTAAACTTGGTAACTGGGGGACATATTTCTTATAACCTGCAAGATATTTAAAACATATTATTTTGCATTCTAATACTAACCTTTATTAACAAAAACAAATAGTTAAAAAGCAACAAGAAACAATAGTTAATAAAAACAAACAGTTAAAAAGCAAACACTAACATCCGTATTCACCATTGACCCTAACCCTCGGTCAGAATTTAAAACAGGTTTTATGAGAGCAACTCTAGGTTAGAGTCTAAAATTTCATTTCACCGTGTACGTAACTACGAGTTACTCTAACCCAGAGTTAAATAACCTTAACCTGAAGATATTCTCGGTTAGAGTAACCACGGACGCACAGTAGTGTGTGCTTATTTACTTTGCTTTCTTCGTCAGTATTTTTTTTTATTTCTGTTTCTGAATTTTAATTGTTTTGAATTTCGATTCTTTTTTTGTATTTTTAACCTGAAGATTTCTCTGGTTTGAGCAACCACGGATGCGAAGGAGATTTTTTATTTATTTATGTTTTCAAAAATAACACTTTTGATGTTCAATGAGGTCATTTTTTTTACTTGATGTAACTATAACTAATTTATATTTTATAAGTGCTTATTAATAAAGTGAAAATTAAATAACACCTTTGATGTTCGGTTGCTTTTTTTTTATGTTCATTGAGATCAATTGTTTTACTACATTTAACTATAATTAATTTATATCGAATAAATGCTTATTAATAAAATGAAAATTAAATTTTCCTGAGTTAATATCTTCTATAGAAGATACTAAAGATATTTCTCAAATTATTATTAACAGTCATTGCAGCACTTAAATAATTTTTTGCTCGAAAAAAAAAATCGTGGATAATACAGATTGCGGCTACAATGATTCAAATGAATAGTGTAAGTAAGAAGATTCTAAATAATTTAACTAACTTTTATTTAGTTTTTTAAAAGAAAGAAAAACGATCAATACTTGAAAGAAATATAAAATTTAAAGAAGAATATAATTCATTAAATTATTATAGATATTAATATTAATTATCGAGATAAGATTTTGCCCAAAAATAAAAATAGTTTAGAGATGAACTGGCAAAATAATATGCAATATCTAGATATGAAGATAACGAAAAGAATTTTAAATCCATGAAATAAAACTAGTAATAAAATTAAAAACATATGAATTATTTTAAATATATATTAAAAGTTATGCTGAAAAAAATATTACGTAATCAATACAAATTTTGATCTGAGGTAACATTTAAACTACACAATAACATGCATCAAATAACTTTGCAAATCAGGAAATTTATAACCATAAAATAATCTGCTGAATATTTGAAAAAAATATAATCATTTGGAAGAGATTAATTACTTAAAACTATATGAAGTTAAAATGCTCGTCTTCAGTTGTCATTTTTAATATATAGCCTGACTACTTTATGACATATGGGGCATATATACAACTGATACATTTCCATTTACAATTATCTAAATAATAAAATTTTTAAAGGCATGATCTTTTCTAAATTTTAAAAGTTTTGGAATATTTGTTCCGATTATGACACCCTCTTTGTGGACACTGTTTTGGAGCGTTGCTCTGGAACTTTTCTCACGGGTCTATATGAGTGTTTGTGTTTCCTTTTTATTTCAAGACAATATCAGTTATTGCATAGATCCAGTCATATGTCCCAGCTTCTGATGGCATCTGGATGATATCACCTGATCCCCCTAGCTCAGATTGGTCTCTACTGTTTGAATGCGATCTAGTAAATTAAATAGTAATTAATAGTTCTTGATTTTTAACTGTGTCTAGTCTGACTTTTTGTTGGTAACATTTACTATATTGACCTATCACTTTCATTATTGGCAAAAATGGAAAAGCATTATCTGATGGAACGTGGATCTTTTGAGGGTGAATAACTCATATTGATTTTTCATTTACTTTTGCTTAGTGGTCTGAGATTGCATCCAAAAAAAAAAATGCTCATTTTTTTCTCTTTATTATTATTTTACGTGGTTAATATGCACAGGTGTATCAGCCACATTTCTTGATTTTTTTTATCTGGAAACAAATTAGTAATCCTGGGTTAATATTGCAGGCATAACTGGCATCTAACCATTATATTTCTTTGGTCAGGCTATAAAAATATACCATCTTTTTCCCTTCATCACCTTTTGTATCAAAATTATACATATTTGTCGTTTTAACTTATCAAAAATAATTTTGCTATAAAATTCAGGGCCTGAGTTCTTAATGATTTTCTCTTTTCTACATTTAATAGACTCTTTTGCAATATTTCATTAATGCAAATATAATTATTATCATTAGCCAATAAATAACTCTGGTACACAAGGTAGAAGACGTAAAGGTTTTGAGAGAAAAATAAATTTTCTAGGGACCCCTAAAACTTTTATAAAATTAAATTTAATCTAAATTAAATACAGCACCTTCAACTCAGAATGGTCCTTAAACAATTCTATAAGTATGTATGATATTTTTTGACTCAATAGTTTTTCTGTTATGAAAGTAAGAAGTGTATGCATCATAAACTATTTGAAGCAATGATGACCTAATCCCTGCGGCAGAATTTCTTTGGGCTTTCTGCGACAAACCTCTCTAGCACTAATATCCTTCTGCAAGATATTTTTAATAACAAATACACATGTTACTAATTAAATTTAAAGTAATAAAAAAGTTGTGCTAACAGAAACACTATTAGGATAATAAAAAAAATTTACATATAATTTTTTTAAAATGAATATGTAATATTTTTTTTTATTCTAATATCATGAGCAATATTCTCACATTTTGTAAGAGGAAAACACACCAATTATATCTTTTTTCGCATTTCGTAAATCAACATCACATAAAAAATACTAATTGAAAATCATGAAATCCTTAGCAGTAATTACCAGGAAAAAAATAAACGGCAAAATCTGGCGAATCGGACTCTTCAAAAAGGGGGACAGTAAATAAGTGTTTTGTTTCGAGATTTCGTTGTGGTAGTAAATAATATCATATTAAAATATGGAATTTTAAAAACTGTGTGGAAATAAATGCCTCCTCCCCCAAGAAAAAACATTAGAATCATTGCTTTGAAAATTAAATATTCATAAGCACGATTTAAATTTCCCACATTGTCAAAAAAATATCGGGACATTAATAAACCATGCGAAAAATCAATATCAATAACTACAGAAAATAAAGTGAAAACACTACAAGGATTTGCAATAGTATTGGCGCAAAATGATTATTTAAGTGCCCAATATAAATGGGAAAAAAACTATGAAATCATCACATTAAAAGTAAATAATTGATTTGAGTTTGTTTTTCAAAAATGTGAAAATTCTCAGCAATAACTGTCGAAAGAATGATTGAAATACTGCATGGATTAAACGAGAGTATTGGTGCAAAAGAATGATTTCTTGAATCCGTAATTAGAATTTTGCGTGCCATAATAATATTGGTATACCAAAAAATTCACGAGAATATAAATAATAACAGAGCAATGAAAGACATCAGAATTTCAAAGAAAAAAAAAACTAAAATTCAAAGCATTATCAACAAAAAAATTATCAACGATGAAATTATGTGAGGGAATGACAAATCCAATAAAATTTAAAAATAACAGTTAGGCCTTATTGATTTCTGAAATCAATCACATACAATTATATTAATACAAGAAAGCAACATGTAATTATCCGCCTTCTCAATGTACTTGTACTTCACTTTAATGAAAATATATCGGAATATTAATAAACCATGAGAAAAATCAATATCAATAACTGTGGAAAATAAAGTCAAAACACGAAAAAACTATAAATCATCACATTAAAAGTAAATAATTGATGAGTTTGTTTTCGTTTTTCAAAAATGTGAAAATTCTTAGGAATAACTGTCGAAAGAACAATTGAAATACTGCATGGATTAAACGAGAGTATTGGTGCAAAACGAGCTTGTCAAAGAAGGATTTCTTGAAACCGCAATTAGAATTTTGCGTGCCATAATAATATTGATATACCAAAAAAATTCATGAGAATATAAATAATAACTGAGCAATGAAAGACATCAGAATTTCGAAAAAACAAAGCAAAAATTCATAGCAATATCAACAAAAAAATTATCAATGATGAAATTATGTGGGGGACTGACAAATCTAATAAAATTTAAAAATAACAGTTAGGCCTTATTAATTTCTGAAATCAATCACATACAATTATATTAATACAAGAAAGCAACATGTAATTATCCACTTTCTCAATGAACTTGTACTTTATTTTACTTTATTGAAAATATATTGGGATATTAATAAACCATGAGAAAATTCAATATCAATAACTGCGGAAAATAAAGTCAAAACACTACATGGAGTTGCGATAGTATTGGCGTAAAGTGATTATTTAAGTGCCCAATATAAATGGGAAAAAACTATAAAATCATCACATTAAAAGTAAATAATTGATTGGAGTTTGTTTTCGTTTTTCAAAAATATGAAAATTCTCAGCAATAACTGTCGAAAGAATGATTGAAATACTGCATGGATTAAACGAGAGTATTGGTGCAAAACGAGCTTGTCAAAGAAGGATTTCTTGAATCCGCAATAAGAATTTTGCGTGCCATAATAATATTGGTATACCAAAAAAATTCATGAGAATATAAATAATAACTGAGCAATGAAAGACATCAGAATTTTGAAAAAAAAAACAAAGCAAAAACGCATAGCAATATCAACAAAAAAATGATCAATGATGAAATTATGTGGGGGAGTGACAAATCTAATAAAATTTAAAAAGAACAGTTAGGCCTTATTGATTTCTGAAATCAATCACATACAACTATATTAATACAAGAAAGCAACATGTAATTATCCACTTTCTCAATGAACTTGTACTTTATTTTACTTTATTGAAAATATATTGGGATATTAATAAACCATGAGAAAAATCAATATCAATAACTGCGGAAAATAAAGTCAAAACACTACATGGATTTGCGATAGTATTGGCGTAAAGTGATTATTTAAGTGCCCAATATAAATGGGAAAAAACTATAAAATCATCACATTAAAAGTAAATAATTGATTGGAGTTTGTTTTCGTTTTTCAAAAATATGAAAATTCTCAGCAATAACTGTCGAAAGAATGATTGAAATACTGCATGGATTAAACGAGAGTATTGGTGCAAAACGAGCTTGTCAAAGAAGGATTTCTTGAATCCGCAATAAGAATTTTGCGTGCCATAATAATATTGGTATGCCAAAAAAATTCATGAGAATATAAATAATAACTGAGCAATGAAGGACATCAGAATTTCGAAAAAACAAAGCAAAAATTCATAGCAATATCAACAAAAAAATTATCAATGATAAATTATGTGGGGGACTGACAAATCTAATAAAATTTAAAAATAACAGTTAGGCCTTATTGATTTCTGAAATCAATCACATACAATTATATTAATACAAGAAAGCAACATGTAATTATCCACTTTCTCAATGAACTTGTACTTTATTTTACTTTATTGAAAATATATTGGGATATTAATAAACCATGAGAAAAATCAATATCAATAACTGCGGAAAATAAAGTCAAAACACTACATGGAGTTGCGATAGTATTGGCGTAAAGTGATTATTTAAGTGCCCAATATAAATGGGAAAAAACTATAAAATCATCACATTAAAAGTAAATAATTGATTGGAGTTTGTTTTCGTTTTTCAAAAATATGAAAATTCTCAGCAATAACTGTCGAAAGAATGATTGAAATACTGCATGGATTAAACGAGAGTATTGGTGCAAAACGAGCTTGTCAAAGAAGGATTTCTTGAATCCGCAATAAGAATTTTGCGTGCCATAATAATATTGGTATACCAAAAAAATTCATGAGAATATAAATAATAACTGAGCAATGAAAGACATCAGAATTTTGAAAAAAAAACAAAGCAAAAACGCAAAGCAATATCAACAAAAAAATGATCAATGATGAAATTATGTGGGGGAGTGACAAATCTAATAAAATTTAAAAAGAACAGTTAGGCCTTATTGATTTCTGAAATCAATCACATACAACTATATTAATACAAGAAAGCAACATGTAATTATCCACTTTCTCAATGAACTTGTACTTTATTTTACTTTATTGAAAATATATTGGGATATTAATAAACCATGAGAAAAATCAATATCAATAACTGCGGAAAATAAAGTCAAAACACTACATGGATTTGCGATAGTATTGGCGTAAAGTGATTATTTAAGTGCCCAATATAAATGGGAAAAAACTATGAAATCATCAGATTAAAAGTAAATAATTGATTGGAGTTTGTTTTCGTTTTTCAAAAATATGAAAATTCTCAGCAATAACTGTCGAAAGAATGATTGAAATACTGCATGAATTAAACGAGAGTATTGGTGCAAAACGAGCTTGTCAAAGAAGGATTTCTTGAATCCGCAATAAGAATTTTGCGTGCCATAATAATATTGGTATACCAAAAAAATTCATGAGAATATAAATAATAACTGAGCAATGAAAGACATCAGAATTTTGAAAAAAAAAAAAACAAAGCAAAAATGCATAGCAATATCAACAAAAAAATGATCAATGATGAAATTATGTGGGGGAGTGACAAATCTAATAAAATTTAAAAAGAACAGTTAGGCCTTATTGATTTCTGAAATCAATCACATTCAATTATATTAATGCAAGAAAGTAACATGTAATTATCCACTTTCTCAATGAACTTGTACTTTATTTTACTTTAATGAAAATATATTGGGATATTAATAAACCATGAAAAAAATCAGTATCAATAAATGCAGAAAATAAAGTCTAAACACTACATGGATTTGCGATAGTATTGGCGTAAAGTGATTATTTAAGTGCCCAATATAAATGGGAAAAAACTATGAAATCATCAGATTAAAAGTAAATAATTGATTGGAGTTTGTTTTCGTTTTTCAAAAATATGAAAATTCTCAGCAATAACTGTCGAAAGAATGATTGAAATACTGCATGGATTAAACGAGAGTATTGGTGCAAAACGAGCTTGTCAAAGAAGGATTTCTTTAATCCGCAATTAGAATTTTGCGTGCCATAATAATATTGGTATGCCAAAAAAATTCATGAGAATATAAATAATAACTGAGCAATGAAGGACATCAGAATTTCGAAAAAACAAAGCAAAAATTCATAGCAATATCAACAAAAAAATGATCAATGATGAAATTATGTGGGGGACTGACAAATCTAATAAAATTTAAAAATAACAGTTAGGCCTTATTGATTTCTGAAATCAATCACATACAACTATATTAATACAAGAAAGCAACATGTAATTATCCACTTTCTCAATGAACTTGTACTTTATTTTACTTTATTGAAAATATATTGGGATATTAATAAACCATGAGAAAAATCAATATCAATAACTGCGGAAAATAAAGTCAAAACACTACATGGATTTGCGATAGTATTGGCGCAAAGTGATTATTTAAGTGCCCAATATAAATGGGAAAAAACTATGAAATCATCAGATTAAAAGTAAATAATTGATTGGAGTTTGTTTTCGTTTTTCAAAAATATGAAAATTCTCAGCAATAACTGTCGAAAGAATGATTGAAATACTGCATGGATTAAACGAGAGTATTGGTGCAAAACGAGCTTGTCAAAGAAGGATTTCTTGAATCCGCAATAAGAATTTTGCGTGCCATAATAATATTGGTATACCAAAAAAATTCATGAGAATATAAATAATAACTGAGCAATGAAAGACATCAGAATTTCGAAAAAACAAAGCAAAAATGCATAGCAATATCAACAAGAAAATGATCAATGATGAAATTATGTGGGGGACTGACAAATCTAATAAAATTTAAAAATAACAGTTAGGCTTATTGATTTCTGAAATCAATCACATACAATTATATTAATACAAGAAAGCAACATGTAATTATCCACTTTCTCAATGAACTTGCACTTTATTTTACTTTAAAAAGAGACATGAGAGAATAACAAATGTAAAAAATTTTACCTGGTTTGATTCCACAGCAGAGCTTCTTAAGTTGAAGATGAAAACATACTGTAATTTTGTTTTATGATGCCATTTGTTAATTGATAAAGTTTTTATTAAAATATTTTTATTTTAAGAAGATTGCAGGTGGTAATAACATTGTTGTGAGTGAATGATGCAAAAGTTTAAAATAGTGCTGTGGTAATATTTTTATCAGAAAAGAAATTTAAAATTGATTTTCTGAATTCTACATTTCAATATATTCTGAAATAAAAAAAGTGAATTTCTAAATTTATTTTCTTTTATTTCAGAAACAATTTTTTCTTTTTTTAAATCAACATTGGGGACAAGTGAGGGAAGTTAGATATTGGTATATTTTAATTACCTAAAATAAAAAAAAAATAGAAGTTTGTAATTTTTTTTTTTATTCTTTTGTTAGGCTGCATTCTGAAAGACATTTTCCCCCAATTTAATTTTTTTACAGCTAAATGAATTATATTTTTATTACATCATTATTAGGTTCGAATAGAAAATGTCCTCTTTTGTACTTTCAAAGCAAAATATTTACAATACTTCACGAGCAAAAGTAATATATGCAGATTCTGTGTGTAAATATTAGATTGCACCATATCGAAAATTATCCAGTTTCAAGGGGAAACAATTTAGTTGTACAGTGCTATTTTTTTAAATGTTTTTCAGTAAAGGTTGTGATTAAAAATAACAAAAATAATTTTAATTTTTTATAAAATTAAACTGAAAAGAAACACAGATATTATGTTATCCCTTTTGGCGTTAAAATTTGCTTGTTATGACTGATAAATATTTCATTGATAGATACTTCATTGATATATTATCTGATATTGAAAAGGTTGCAATGATTGATAATCACATAATGTAGTTGTATTCATAATTTAGAGCACAATATAATTATACTTCTGATCACTTTAACAACCAAAATACTAAGAAAAACTTACTTATTAAAAATACATTCAAACCAATATAAGAGACCTAAGATAAATTTATATGAGATAGTAGAAGAACAATAGTCTGTCATGCAAAAGGAAATCAGAAGTGTAGAAAGAGCCAGGAAGTATTTAGGTAAAGTCGCTACATACCTACAATGTAAAATAAGAAAACATAAACAACTTATTCTGGGCAAATATTTTCCCTTAAAAGAGTAATGGCTTTTGAAGTAAAAAACCAAATTTGAAGTAAAAGTTGATAGAATTTTAAAAGTAATTGCCAAGATATATATTGCTTTATATTAACTTTTATAGCCATTAATGAAATTAAAAGAACTATATCAAGCATGAATTATAAATTTAATCTATTTTAATGAAACAAATTTATTTGCTCAAATTTAAATTTCTGATTTCAATCTTATTTGCTAAGAAAAATTATCCCTTTCAAACTATATGATTTGAAGCTGTGGAATTTTGCATCCATAAGTTGATAAAAGCTGTGAAACAGTTTTCATTTCTTCTGCCAAATATCCTTTGATATGCTGAGTGCAACCTGCATGTGTAGGGTAATCACATAATCTTGATTATTTTGAATAGTCTATAACTTAAAACTCTTGAAAATCAAATCAGTATGATCGGAATCATCATGAATTTTTTTAAAATCATAACTTAAAATTAGCTTAAAACGAAACTTAATGTTAATTAAAGAGTGGCAGTAATTGCTTATAATGTCAGAAACCACATTCTGGGTAAACGGAATTAGCGGAGCCAAAACTTGTTCTAGGGTGCAGTGATGTTGTTTACAATGAAGTTTTATTTTAATCTTATTTTTGAGAAGAATTAAACTTTAATTTTATTTAATAGAAGTGGGCAAGTGAAAAAATAAAGAATAAAAATTTTCGAAAAAAGATAGCCTCTTTCTCGCTAATATATATGTGGGTTCTCTTTTTAAAAAATGTAGACCAGGACACAGAATTCTAAATTTGAAGAATCTACATAGATATTACACAGTATTATATGATGCTTATTAAGACTAAATTTTAAACCATTTCAGAAATCAGAAGAGAACACTGGTTTGAATTTAAAATTAGTAATTTAAAAGAAGCTTTGTTTCTTGATGACTATAAAAAGAAGAAGAATAAAGCTAATCTTACTTATATGCTCAATTCATTTACAATCTAGATGAATCATAGAAGAAAATAGTATTCAGAAAAACGCGCGAAGTGAAAAAATAAAGAATAAAAATTTTTGAAAAAAGATAGCCTCTTTCTCGCTAATATATATGTGGGTTCTCTTTTTAAAAAATGTAGACCAGGACACAGAATTCTAAATTTGAAGAATCTACATAGATATTACGCAGTATTATATGATGCTTATTAAGACTAAATTTTAAACCATTTCAGAAATCAGAAGAGAACACTGGTTTGAATTTAAAATTAGTAATTTAAAAGAAGCTTTGTTTCTTGATGACTATAAAAAGAAGAAGAATAAAGCTAATCTTACTTATATGCTCAATGCATTTACTATCTAGATGAATCATAGAAGAAAATAGTATTCAGAATACGCGCGAAGTGAAAAAATAAAGAATAAAAATTTTTGAAAAAAGATAGCCTCTTTCTCGCTAATATATACGTGGGTTCTCTTTTTAAAAAATGTAGACCAGGTCACAGAATTCTAAATTTGAAGAATCTACATAGATATTAGGCAGTATTATATGATGCTTATTAAGACTAAATTTTAACCATTTCGAATCAGAACAGAACTCTGGATTGAATTTAAAATTAGTAATTTAAAAGAAGTTTTGTTTCTTGATGGCTATAAAAAGAAGAAGAAAAAAGCTAATCTTACTTATATGCTCAATGCATTTACTATCTAGAGGAATCATAAAAGAAAATAGTATTCAGAATACGCGCGAAGCGTCCTAAACTCAATCCACTCTCAAGAAATTAATATATATTTATATATGT
Source organism: Parasteatoda tepidariorum (assembly GCF_982258835.1). Lineage (NCBI taxonomy): Eukaryota > Metazoa > Arthropoda > Arachnida > Araneae > Theridiidae > Parasteatoda > Parasteatoda tepidariorum. The sequence continues at coordinate 65,311,303 of NC_141765.1, forward strand.
TTAAAAAGAAAACAAGTAGACAATCAAGAAAACATTGTCTTAGAAAATATAAGATATACGTACTCAGTGTTTCATTTCTTCAATGAAGAACAGAATTGGACGCTTTGCTTCGAATATCTGTGTTCTAAAGAAATTCAAAATGTGTAGAATTCTATTGATTGTTGACGTTTCGAAAGATTCAGTGTTATCACAGAAATTGTGCGAAATAGACGCACTAAATCTTTTCAACGTTTAAGTTTGGGTATACTTCAATACAATATCAAATTGTGTTGAATTTATGAACTTAAAACTGTTTCAACTTTTTAATTCGTAATAGAGTTGAAAAACCATATACATCAAATTCTTCAACTTTCTATTTTCGTTCAACTTTTGACAGTTCTCTACTCAACAAGTTTTTTTAAAGTATTTTAGCAGCCGCCGCAGCTGTATCACACTAACCCTACAAAATTGCGGGGCATCTGAAATTTTGGAGCGCCAAGTCTATTATTTCGCCAAGTACTGAGTAAATGTGTTTAGTAAATCAGCTAATGATTTTGGTTAGGAAAAACATAGTAGACTCAGTTTTTCTCTACCACATCATAATTTCTATTAAATAAATTTATTTGACATAATATAATTTCTAAGTTGTAATTATTTAATACTTATAATATTTGTTCTATTATCTTTTCAGTTGACGCCATTATTTTTTAATTAAACAATAAACTTCTTGAAATTAAAAACTGCGTTTTATAAAAGATTTTTCAAAAGTGTAAACTGGGCAAACCTTCATACTTTAGAGTAGTTGTACTCACTCTGTTCTGAAGGAATAGTATTTAAACCTACACAGCAATAATTTAATGTCAAAAAATATTACAAGTGATTATTGAGTTTAAAGAAGTATCAAATAGCTATTTACTGATGAAAAATTACAAATCTGAAATAAAATTGATTAAATTAATTTAGTTTGATTCAGTAATTTAAACTATTTGGAGACAATTCAATCATTTTTTCCCCTTCATCTTAATAATTTATGATTTATTTATTTTTAAATGGATGTTTTTTTTTTCTTCAATTTCCTATTTAACAAGGATATCTGCCAAAATTCTTGATTTTGTCTTTTCTGAATGAAAATTATAACAGATGTGAGTCTTTCTTGATTTTACTTCTAAATCACAGAGAGAAACAACAAGTCTGCTAGATACTGCGTTACAATCTGGTGAACATCAGATCAATAAATGCCCTAAGATGAAGAAAATAAAAAACTTGCATGGTCAAACCGTTTTTCGCTAATTTTTTCCTTTACATGTGTGATATGTTTAAATTACAATATTGTATTTCCCACACCAAGTTCATTTATTTAGTTAACTTAGGATTTTATTGTTTATTGACCATACATTTTTTTTATTTTTAACTTTTTGATATTTTAATTATTATTTATTTAAAAATAATAAGGCTTTTAAATTTTTAAAATTGTAAATCGAATCTTCAGACTGCTATGAAACTTGAAGATGGTTTTCAGTAAAAGAAAGGAAACATTTGCATTTAATTTATTTAAAAAAAAGTTATTGTCTATAGATGGGAGTATGCCAGCTTTGATTTACGGCATAGCAGTTTATCAGTTGGGGCTCGAGATATACTTGGAATGGAGAAATAAATTTTAAATTCAAATAACTCCTTACAATTTAAAAATCCATAAACTGACATTTATTTGAAACACTACATTTTGTGTTTCAAATAGGTATTTTTTTTAAAATAAAAAATTAGATGTTTTTCAATTAAAAGCGAAACTGCTTTCATAAATTTTACATAAAATAAATGTTAAGGACTAATTCTTCAGTATTAGTCCTTATCTTTGATTGAGAAAATTTCAAAATAAAAATTCGCACAGGTAGCATTCCCCAAAAGCAGCTCTGAAGTTGTTAATTAAATTTATTTTTAATCTTTGATGACTTCTGTTGATGCTTCAGCAAGACTGTGATTTCGACAAAAAGAAACATAATTCTTGCGGGGCACAAGAAGAAGGAAGAAAAAACTAGATGAAATGAAAGAGTTTAACATTGACCAATATTATTAACTAATGACTAACAAATGAATAGTTTAATTTAAAACAAATAAAACTTAATATAGTGCAAAAAAGTAAAATATTTTACATTTACTTTTTGTTAAAAAAAATAACTATTTTCGCATTATTTACTGTAATTTTATACGGAATTTTAAATCCGAATACCCTATTTTATTTCATTTTATGACCGTCTTTGAACTGCAAACCAAATTTTTGAGTTTACGTCTACTAATGTTCAACGCCGTAGGTTTGTAATTTTGAACGCAATCCAGAGAACTAGGGATCTCCTGGATCAAGCATTGAGAGAAATTTTGCCTTTGTGGAGGACTTTCTGATGGAACTAACTCGCGTTTGCTTTGCAGGGCGAGAAAAACCAAGAAAACCTTCCAATGTTAGACTGACGGCAAAGGCACTTTAACCCATGTTCCGTCTACCACTAAGGAGATTTCATCTCAGATGGGAGATGGGATCTCAGTGGCGTGGTTATGGGGAGGATTTGGGGGACAAAACTCCTCTGAAATTAAACATTACTTGAATAATGAATTTACGGTAAGTAGGATGTAGATATAAAGAAGTTTTCATTGTTCATTTTTTGTAATTTGAATACTTTATATATACACCGAAGAGCCATTACATTATGACCACTCTGCTAATAACATGTAGAACCACCTTTAGCCCTCAAAACTGCTAGCACCCGTCGTGGCATTGATTCCACAAGATGCTGATAGGTAGTCTGAGATATCTGGTACCAAGCGCTCACCAACTGGTCCTGCAATTCTCTATCATTGCGAGGGGGTAGCGTGGCAGCGAATTTGGTTTTCCAAGTAGGACCACAAATGCTCTATTGGATTAAGGTCAAGTGAATTTGGGGGCCAAGACCTGACTTGAAAGTCAATGGAATGCTCCTCGAACCAATCCATGACGATTTTACCCTTATGGCATGTTGCATTATCCTGTTGGTAAACACCATCCCCCGCAGGAAAAACTGTTGCCATGAATGGGTGAACTATGTTCAAGTAGCTTACAGACGTCAGGGATTGTTCTATGAGGATTATGGGTCCTAATGTGCCCCATGATAACATTGTTCCTGGGTGAGAAACCATGAAAACCTCATGACTCAACAAGCAATTGAAACTAAAATTTTCATATTAGATATCTTTAGAAGCTTTGAATTAGATGATCTTTTCAGAAGAAAATATTTTTACATAAAACTGATTAGATGATTTAAAATAACTAAAGTATCATTGAAATCTGATGAGTATGTTACTTTTTACATAAATGTATTTAAAAAATGAGTAAATAATATTAATCGACTTTAGCGCAACTTTACATTAACAATAAATATTACAGAAGGGTACTGATTCGGGGATTCGAATCACCAACTTGCGACTGATTTCTGATTCGAGTCGCAATTATTTCATTCGAATCAGTTGATTTTATCGGAATAGATTTAAATTATTGTGAACCATAATTTCTTAAATTTTAGTTACTTTTGCTTCATAGTGATGCTATATCATAAATAGTTAAAAATTACTTGTAAAACTCAAGAGATTCTTACACATTTATTATTAAGATTTTTCCTTCCAAAATTTCGTTAAATTCACAAATAAAAAAAAAAAAGAATGAATGAAAGTAAAAAAAGGAATTTCTTCGTAGTTTCTTAAAAACCAACACATTTAAAAATATTTAGAGAAATTAACAACATGTATAAGTAATTATATATTAGCTACAAAATATACTCGATTCGAATTACTGATTTTAATCACTAAATTCGAATCACTGATCTGATTCGCATAATACGAATCACAGAACTGAATCAATTGATTTGAATCACTAATTCGAATAGTGATTTGATTCACATGATCACTTTTGATTCGATTCACATGATTCAAATCATTTAACTCACTCACTAATAAAAATAGCTTGAATCATATCAGTGATAGGAATCACTTAATTTTCATAGTTATATGAATCACTTGACTCGAATCACAGAACCAAATCACTTAAATTGAATCACTGATCCAAATTACTTGAATCAAATCGCTGATCCGAAACTTATTCGAATCATTTTTCTGAATCACCTAATTCGAATCACGAATCAGAATAATATGATTTAAATCACTGATCAGAGTCACTTGATTTGATTTGAATCCCTAATCAGAATCACATGATTTGAACCACTGATCTGAGTTACTTGATTCGAATCACTTGATTTGAATCACTGATCCGATTTACCTGATTTGAATCACTTGATTTGAATCAGCAGTTTCAATTTCTTGATAATAATCACTGGTTCGAATCACTTAATTCAGTGATCCGACTCTAATTATTTGAATTGGTGATCTGAATCGCTTAATTTGAATAGGGATTTTAATCACTTTGTTAGAATCTCTGATCTGAATTATATGATTTTAATCACTAAACTTGAACCACTTGATTCGAATTACTCATCTGAATCACTTCTTTTGAATCACTGATCCGAATAATTTGTTTCGAGTATTATTTAAACTATTTGATATGAATCACTGATTGAAAACAATGATAAAAATTGTGATTCTAATCAGTCAAGCGAATCAAATTATTTGAATTACTATTCGAATCAAGTTATATGGATGACTGATTTGAACTAGGTTATTTAGGTACCTGATTTAAATCAAGTGATTCATATCAGTGCTTCGGATCATGTGATTCGGATAATTGGACTGAAATGATTTGAATGATCAAATCAAAATGTAAGACACGGATCAGTGATTTGAATTACGTGATTCGAACTAAGTTATTTGAATCATGTTATTCAAATCACGTGATTCAAATCAGAATATCGAATCATATTATTCAACTATTTGAATCAAGTGACTGAAACTAGTGATTTGATTCAAGTGATTCAAATGATATTCGAATAAATTAATTGAGATATGGGATTCGATTAAAGTTATTTGGATCAGTTATTCGAATGTGATTCGGCTCTTTGATTTAAGTCAAGTAAATTAAGATCACTGATTCGAATCAAGGTATTCAAATTGCGATAAGATTGATTCGGACCAGTGATTTAGAGCAGCGCTTCGAGTCAAGTGATTCAGACCAGTGATTCCAGTGATGGCTGGTCGATACGAATACCGCATCTGGCCAGCCCCGACCACGGTGCTGACTTGAAATATCCTCAGTGGTAGACGGATCATGGGTTAGAGTCCCTTTGCCGTCAAGCTTATTGTGGGAGGTTTTCGTGGTCTTCCTCTCCATGTAACGCAAGTGCAGTTTAGTTCCGTCGGAAAAGTACTCCACGAAGGCAAATTTCTCTCAATACTTGATCCAGGAGTTCCCTTGTCTTCTAGATTGGGTTCAAAATTACAAGGCTACGGAGTTGAACATTAGTAGTCGTAAACCCACAAAGTGGGTCGGCTGTTCAACGACGGTTCTAAAACATAAAATAAAAATAGGTTCAAAGGTAGTAGGTATTTCTTTTACAATATAGGTTTTTTTCTACAATATATGTTTTTCTTTTTTTACGGCCCAACGAAGCAAAATAGTACCGAAATATACACTAATTAAATGTTTCACATGATCAATATGGTTGGCTGGAATGTTCTCATTTTTCTATGTTGCGCACTGTACGAAAATACATTATAAAATGTGTAAAATGGTGAAGAAAAAAACACTATTGAGTAATAAATACCAAATAAAACACACTAATTATCATGCAAAAAAAAAAAAAAAAAATACGATAGAGGAGTGAAAGTGGATGGCTAGAATATATATTTTTAAAAATTTATCATTCAATATTTTTCTGTGATTTATGGCAGATTGACAATACTGTGATGCTGTTTTATTTTTTTTCTCTCATTTTTTTTGCCGACCCACCTAAAAAAAATAGTACCGAAGTATATACTAATTAAATGTTTCACATGATATGTATGTTTCATATTTTTAGAAATTCACTTTAAAAAAATATATCACCATTCTTCTCAACTTAGATATTTACTTAGATACCACCATTCCTCAAAACTTAAATATGTCAGCAATAAATAAGAGAACGGATTGCGAAGCTATTCGAACGAAAATGCGAATCCGATTCCGGGGGTCGGCGATCTTACTGACTAGGGATTGATATTATTTTTTATAATTCTCCAGCTTATCCTAATTTTTAGACGCCTCATTCGTATCAACCTTTCAGTATGAAGGCAAATGCCAAGAATAATTTTAATAATTATGCCTTTTTATGAGAGTAAATTAAGTGATATTAATGCTTACATATATTATAGGAAAAATGTTAAAAAAGTATTTTTATTATAGATACATCACTTTTATATCCTTTTATCAATTTCATTATCAATTATTGATTCGAATGAACAAGTGATTAAATCAGTGATTTGAATCAACAAGTTATTATATTATTAAATGATTTAATTATCAAATGATTCTAAACCCAAGTGAACTAATTTTATGGATTCGAATCACTTTGATTATTTGTTTCGTCCAACTCTATAAAACACATGTAGATGGCAGCACTTAATCTTCTAATCAAAAGACTAGTAATAAATATTTTAATAACTGTAATAGATGGCAGCACTAAGCTTTCTAATTAAAAGACTTGGAATAAATGTTCTAATAACCGTAAATAGATGGCAGCACTAAACTTCTAAAAAAATGATGTGTGCGGCTTAATGAGTTAAATTATTAGATCATTCTTCAATTCATAGAAACACTTTCGTAGAAATTTATCTACCCAAAAATTAAATGTACCATAAAAGTAAAATACAAGTGAATAATTTGTTATGTTTTATATATTCCTTTTTGTCATTTCACTGTCTATTCATAATCAAGATCCAAGGGCTGGGTCCCAGTTAGAGCTAACGTATTAAATATGTTTTAGTACTATACCATGCAAATGCATATAAAATTGTACTAGTTTTAAAACAGTTTTACTAGATTTGGAAGATTTGCTAAAAATTTTTTTAAAGATAACAAGGTGGCATTTTTGAGTTTTGCAAATTCAGTCGATCCTTAATGTTTTAGACCGGTCGCATGTACATAATAGACATAATAATAATGAACATCATAATGATTTTTATTTTCAAATCTTAGTCTTAAAAAGAGTGTATAATTTTAAGAATTTTCCCCTATTTAAATCTGGTGCATTCCCTAAGAGCTTTTTCTCAGCGACATTAAAAACGTAAAATTTTTAATAAGCTGTCAAAAATGGTATGTGGACATCCGGTCTTTGTCTATGCAAATCCGCTAATTCAATCAAAAGTTCTTAACATGTTTTCATTTTTTTATGTTGCATACTTTACAAAATAACATTGAAAAATGAGTAAAATGATGGAAAAAAACATTATTGAGTAAAAATACCAAATAAAACACACCACATTTTCATGCAAAAAGAAAAAAAAAAAAAAAAAAGGCAGAGGAGGCTAATATGTGGACATGGGGTCCAAGCACGAATGTTCTAATTTTTTTATGTTGCTCACTGTACATAAATATATGAAAAATATGTAAAATGATAAAGAAAAGAAACATTATTGAGTTATAAATACCAAATAAAACACGCCACATTTTCATGGGGAAAAAAAGGGGGCAGAGGAGGCTAGTGTGGACATGGAGTGAATGTGGATGGCTAGAATATATATATATTTTTAATTTATCATTCAATATTTCTCTGTAATTTATGGCAGATTGGCAATACTGTGTTGCAATTTTAGATGACCAGAAACTTAATTGTTAAGAAATCAAAAAAAAAAAAAAAAAAAAAAAAAAAAAAATAGTGTTTTTTATGGTAGGAAAGAAAATTCTGAATTTGATTTTCAATTTCCACTTAAAACTATTTTTACTGTCTGTTTTAAGCCATGGGAGATAATACGTTATAAATGAATATGCTTATTACAAGCATATATAATATCTACTATGGATTTGTCCTTTTTTTATTAGGCGCTAATGAGCTTAATCGAAAAAATAGTGTACTATGAGCATAGTGGAAATTCTTCGGATATTTCAATTTTAAGCTTTCTGTGATAGAAACGTGAGTAAATAACTACCACACCTCCGATTAGTGCATTTTACTGATTTATTAGTACATGAATTACTGAATTTGATGATGCGTGAGCCGCGATTACTTCTTCGTAAGGCACTGAATTGTCATAGAGCAGAACTGAGGTTCGATCACCAGTGGTGGCATGAAGCCAACCCAGCGTCAGATCTTTGAGTTCCACTTTGTCTGGGAAGTAAAGGCGGCTTGTGCACAATGCTGACTACATTTCACGAATTTGTGGAGCTTTAGCTTCCATGCCAAATCTGCCCACAGCGAGCTGCTGCAAGGATGCTTTTTACATTAATTTTGTAAAATATTTAATCAGTTTACAAATTTTTCCACATTTCAAACTATTTTTTATCAAATTCGATTAATTTTATCCAGTGGAAAAATCAGACAAAACTATTTGATTTAACACACTTTATGATATTCAGTATTTTTAAAATATTTAATTTATGAACTTTTTTTTTCACATTTTGTTAAATTCGTTAAATTCGATTACTTTTTATGCAGTAAAAAACTAATAATTTAACAAATTTTATTACTTTGGATATTCAAAATGTTGATAATATATGGAAATTTATTATTTTTTTTACAACAGTTGTGAATCATGCTCTTTTGAAATTATATGAATCGCCTTGCTCCTAAGCTAGCATTCAATGTTGATTTGTCAAAAACTTTATAAAGTAGAAACAAAATTCGATTAAATTAGTAAAATTATTCCTCTCCACCCCTGCCAAATAAATCCTAAAAGTAGACTTCTAATGTAATAAGTAGACTTCTAATGTCTAATGTAATAAGTAGACTTCTAATGTCTAATGTAATGAGTAAGTCTTTAAAACATTTTTTTTTACTTACTTGGAATGTAGTTCAGTTATAAACATAAATTAAGACTTATTAAGCATTAAAATTAACTGAAATTAACATTTTTGAGATTATTTATTCCAAGCAGTATTTTTAGCTAAAAATTAGCTTTATTTTGATTTACACTTCTTTCATAAGTAAGAATAGACTATAAAATAAAATTTATGACTTAAAATGTGCTAATAACAAGATTTTTTTTCATGATTATTTAAAGGTACGCAAACAAATTATCTTGCGTGTAATAATTTAAAAAGAGAGAGGATAAGAGGCTGTTGAAATGTTATATAATTTGGTATCCACACCTCCTTGTCCCCGAAAAAAAAAGCAAATCGCCTCCTAGGTTTACGTAAAAAATCTCAACACCTCGTATTTTGTTTCGGATTAAAAATAAAAGAAAAAGATTTTTTTTTCCTTCTCATATTCTGTTACAAGGTTTTCTGTAATCCTTCACCAAAAATAAAGTAAAAAAGTATACATATTGAAGGGGGTGGGGTCACGAAGGTAAGGGAGAAAAATAATCACAATCAAATCTGATGAATCAATATTGCTGAAGACGGAATTAGAGATATCAAAACCAGATCGGATCACTCGAGGAAGCAGAAAAAAGTTAAAAGGCAATTATTTCAAACACCTTTAAACCCAATCCGGCAATTAAACAGGTTCTGATGTTTTTGATCCCGCCTTTTTTAAAAAGAATTCCCAAATTTTCGATGCACTTAACTTTCGAGTAAGTAAATTATTTAAAAATCTATTTGTAATTATAGCAATACAATGCACTTTAAAAGTCAAATAATTTCAAAAAAATTTCTTAAACTAGTACTGATAATAAAGAAAGTTTGTCTGAAAATATCTATCAAAGTTGATTTGATCGGTGAAATGATCATGTTGGTGGTGAAATGAGCTGTCGGCGAAGTGATCATGTCAGCGAAATGATCATGTCGGTGAAATGATAGTCTCGACGAAATGTTTTTGGTGGAGCCGTGGTGGCTAAAGGGATAGAGAGCTCACTTCCCTATAAAGTGCCCTGGGTTCGAATCAGAGCGATGCTAATCACATCTAACTGTGAGAGGTTTTCGTGGTTTTCTCTTCATGTAACGCAAACACGGATTAGTTCTATCAAAAAATAAACTCCTTTACGAATTTAAGTGTCTCCCAATACTTGATTCGGGAGTTCTCTTGTCTTTTGGAGTGGGTTTAAAATTACAAGGCTACGGATTTGAATATTAATAGTCGTAAACTGAAAAATTGGGTAGACTATTCAACCATGGTTATAAAATAGAAACAAAATAAAATTGGCTTCGCCGATTTTATCTGTCGGTGAAATGATTGTCATAGATGTCGAAGGAAGTCAAAAATGCACCACTTTTTTAATAAAGGATTTTTTTTTTTTAGATAAAGTCAAATCACTCGGTGTTACCCCACCAGTGGTGTAACAGAAGGTACACGTGTAACTCTACGGGAGATTTTGAAATACTGTAATTTCGTTGAAAAAGTAGCAGGCGCTTTAAGTTCGTAAGAAAATTTATAAATATTATGTTTGTACAGTGTGCAAAAAAAGAAAAGAAAAAAGGACCATACTGAATTACTTTTGATCTAATGATCGGATCTTTACGTCTCATTCTTAATGGTTTAAGGGGGTGGTTTAATGGTGACTTCAAATATGCTAATCAATTTGTGCGAGCGATATTTTAAATTATGACGTACGACACAAAAACGAACTTTCTCTGAATAAACATACTTTTTTTTCAACGGATTCAGATTTTAGATACCCCAAAATTAGGGGGTAGCCGCAATCTGGGAAATATGGTCCTCATAGTTTAGTCAGGAGAGTGAGCCAAAGTTTCGACCTCTTAATTTTACTTTTTAAGTATTTCGCTATATCTCGAGAAATTTTAAGCGAATTGAAGCATTTTTGCATACATTAAAAAAAATCGTTTATACAAAGATAATTCCATTGAAAAAATCAACTTTAGCAAATATTTATTACTTAATTAAATGACAGTAGAGAAAATTTTGAATTGTAAGGTACACAATTTTTTACACTATTTTAAAGTATATGTAAAATTTCATGGGAAAATGCAAAAGCCTGTCATCAATCTATTTTTTACCTAACTAATATTTGAAGCACAAAGAAAATATTTAGAATTGAAGACTGATTAGAGAATTAAATCTCGCTTATTAAATATTTTCTTGCAATAAGCAAAAAAATATACATAACAATAGTCAGAATAATTATTTTTATTTAATCCTTGATTTCGTAGAAATAATTTCTAATAGAATAATTTCTAATAGAAAAATTTCAGTTTAATTTAAAAGTGAACGGAACAAATATAAAGTAAATCATTTAGCTTCAGTCATTACTTTAGATTAATTTTTAAAAAAATGCGTTAAGGTGTTTTCTTTTCTTAAATTATTTTTATATTTTTAATGAGATTTGTTTGTACTATAAATGCCATTTTTGGAAAAGTTAATCGTTTGTTATATAGATGGCGATAGCGTCACTCAAAACCCCTTATTTCTTTCTCGCGAGGAACTGGAGAAATAAGTTGGAGTAGTGAGTAAATAAATATTCTATTTCAAACTATATTTTTCCGGTTTTCTAAACCCATTAACATTGAACTGTTATTTATTTATTATTTTACATTTTTATTATATGATTTGGATGCAACTCTACCATTTGAAAACAGTGAAAAGAAAAAGTGGAGCATTTCAAAATATGTAAACAGGTTAAAATTCTTTTTGCTACAAAATATAGGTCTATTATCATAATGTAAATTCCCTGTCAATTTTATTAGACTCATTATACTATTCTATGTAAAATCTTAATTAGCAGGTGATAGGGTACAGCTTTATTGTTTTTACGCAATTGAAACTGGTTTTCACTAGTTTGCATTCATGTATCAGTTGGTTAAATTAGACGATATGTAATATAAATTCTACAATTTTATAAATTAGACGATCTGTAATATAAATTCTACAATTTTATAAATTAGACGATCTGTAATATAAATTCTACAATTTTATAAATTAGACGATATGTAATATAAATTCTACAATTTTATAAATTAGACGATATGTAATATAAATTCTACAATTTTATAAATCAGACGATCTGTAATATAAATTCTACAATTTTATAAATTAGACGATATGTAATATAAATTCTACAATTTTATAAATTAGACGATATGTAATATAAATTCTACAATTTTATAAATTAGACGATATGTAATATAAATTCTACAATTTTATAAATTAGACGATCTGTAATATAAATTCTACAATTTTATAAATTAGACGATATGTAATATAAATATAGAATAATTATTATATTCGGTATTATATTAGTATATTATAATAATTAGACCAAATTATTAGACGCATTGTAGTGTTTTAATAATTACATGTTTTGCACAAGTTTACATGCAATACATTTTTTTTTAAACATACATGTAAAGGGTTTTTATTGAGGAGATTTTTTATATACTTCCTATTTGTATTTATTTTTAACGTATTGCAATACAACGTTAACCAATTGATGAACGAACGTAAACAAGTGCAAACTGGTTTCAGCATCGTAAAAACAATATGCCGTTTAGTATCACATGATAATTAAGATTTTACATAGAATCTTATAGTGGGTCTGTATATCTGTTAAGTTATTTTTGTAATTGATTTGATTTTTTATATTATTTGTGATGAAACAATACTCGTCATATATGCTGATTTTAAATGAAATTGATGCGAAAACACCGTAAGTGTCAATTTTAGGAGAATTGCTCAAAATAAATTGATAAATACTTAAATTGACAAACAAATAAACTTATAAATAAATAAATTGATAGACAAATAAATTAATTAATGAATTGAAATATATGTGCGAAAATAAGTGTATAAAATGTGTTGTAATGCAATTCCAATTTTAAATCATGCGTGAAATGTGACGATCTAAGAAAATATGCATGAAATACAATTAATAATATAATTCATAAACACTGAAAATCTAAAATTTAAAAATTTAGCTGAAATTTAATGTACCAGTGTTAAACCATTCCAAACTTTTTTTAAATAACAAAGTTTATACTATATTTATATTGTAAAATTCTATAAGTCTTTAGTAACTTAATGCACAAAAAACAATTTTGAATAATCAATCTAATTTTTAACACTATTTTTGAATAAAGTAAACACTGAATTCACTCTTTTATTTCCTAAAACTTTAAATTTTAGCTCATATTTGATATTTATTTTTGAGTTTTGTACCATATTCTTTTCGAAATCATTAAAAATACTGTTTGGATTTACAAGAAATTTTTGACTCGAAAAACAATGTCTCGCTCAAATAAGTGTTCCTAGATTGAGAATGGCCTATAGCGAAGATTGAGAATGGCCTATAGCGATAATTTAAATAGCGAAGTAGTTTTTAAATAAAATTTTATAAAAACAATTTTTTGAAGAATTTTTAAATTAAAAAAAATGATAAATGTACAAATTTTATTTTATTTTATTACGAGCAGAGAACAGTTGGACCCATTTTCGAGTGTACGACAAACAATGCCTTGTGACCCATAGCCTTGCAATTTTAAATCCAACCCAGAAGACAAAGGAACTCCTGATACGAATGCTGCTATCAGCTCGTACTGACCATAGAGCCGATGTAAAATATTCTCAGTGACAGACGGAGCATGGGGTCTTGTCGTCGGATTAACTGTGGGAGGTTTTCGTGGCTTTTCTCTCCATGTAACACCACTGCGGGGCAGTTCATCAACGACGGTTAGTTTGTCCTAATGCTTGATTGCCAGGAGTTCCATTGTCTTCTGGTTTGGATTCAAAATTACAAGGCTATGCAATTGAACATTGATAGTCGTACACTCAGACTTGGGCCGACTGTTCAATGCCAGTTATGAAAAATAAATAAATAACACAAAAAATTAAAAAGGAACTCCTAGGTCAAGCAATGGAACAAACTAACTTTCGTGGAGGACTTTTTCATGGAACTAACTTGCATATGCATTACACGGAGAGGGAAACAACGGAAATCTCCCATGGTTAGCCCGATACGGGGATTCTAACACATGATCTGTATAATACAGATGATATTTTACACCAGCATTGTGGTCAGTGCGAGACGGGAGCATAATTCTTACCAACCAGCCATCGCACCTGATTCGAGTCTGAGTCACAAATACATAAAATGTTAAAGGATACATGTGCAGCATGTAGATACTGTCTGGAAATTACGAGATGACTCGTAATTTCCAGACGATGAGATGACTCGTTTGACAGACTATACCATAGACAAAGCAAGATTTTTTACTAAAATTCATGAATTCTAAAGTTTTAAACAACTTAGCTGTAAACGTAAAGGAAAATTTCTAGAAAAAATCTTTCCGAGTTTTTCTTTTTCAAGTAATTTGTCTTAAAACAACGCACTTTAGTTTTATGCTAGACTATACAATCAACAAACAAATTTTTTTTGCCAAAATTCCTGAACTGCAAAATTTTAAAAAATTATTAATTTAGCTGTAAACGCAACTAAAAATTTCGAGAAAAAAAATTGGTTCCGAGTTTTACCATTTCAAGAATTCTTTAAAAGAATAACGAACTTAAGTTACAAATACTTTATATGAAGTAATAATTAAACAAAGAATTAAAAAAAAAAAACTGAAATGGCATTTTATTTTAATTTCGGTTAGAATCGAATATTTTAATTTTCAATTTCAAGTACTTTGAGAATGCTCATTCACTCTTTTTAATTATTTAAAAACCAAACAAATCTAAAATTAACCTACAGAACATACACAATGTATTGATGAATTATATCAAAGTCAGTTAACATATATAACAAAGCAAATACATTATTGACTTAGTGTTTTTGATATTTACGTAGTTTTTTAAAATCTCCGCGAAATTTTTTTCCCCTCAATTATTTTCGCTGATTACATTTAAAGACCAGATTATTTGTCAGAGATTCCATATGAGTAAAAAATATGTTTAAACGGTAAAAATAAGAAAATTCTGTAGATATATTACTTAGTCAACTTTTACAAATAATTTCCAATCATTTTAATGACGAATTTAATCTCTTAATAAAAGATTTTCATTGTGTTGGAAAAACTTCTATTTGAAGAGCTTGCTTTTTATAATTTTATTTATCTATAATGAGAATGTTCGATTTTTATAGAAAGAATTGAAGTATAAAACATCTATGCTTTTTTGGGATTTGAATTTGTTTAATTTCTTTATTTAAGCTTTTCGAAATCTTCTTTCTTCTAAGGAAAGAAAAAATATTCAATAGACTATGCATGGATATTTATAGAGTTTTCTGTTGTTTACAACTCAAAAGAAATAAGTAATCGACTAATTAATGTTGGTATTCACGTTTTGTTTGGACTATATTATGAAAGTTTCTTATTTCATAAAAGAACTAATTGCTTATTTAAAAACTCGTATGATGTATTTATCTAGTTCTTATTAAAATAAAAAGAAGATGTAAGGTTGTTTATTTTCAGTTTGATCGTAGCGAATAAAAGACGATAATTCTCCCTTTAAGCTTATCTAGTTCATTAGTCAGCGCATTTGTAGTTTTTTCAAAAACTTTAAAGTGCAAAATTCGGAATTATGAAAAACATCGAACATAATTTAAAATTTTCAAATATATTCTTGAGAGATCCCTAACTTAATCTTGTTTGATTTCAAATAAGTTTATAAAAACCGACAAAAAACATTATATTTATGTTTATGTTTTTTAAAAATTAAAATTAATTTTTAAAATAAAAAGAATATGTAAGGTTGTTTACTTTCAGTTTGATCGTAACGAATAAAAGAAGATAATATTTATTTTTAGCTTAATTACTTCATTAGTTTGCTCATTTGCAGTTTTTTCAAGAGCCTTAATTTGAAAATATCGGAATTATGATAAACATGGAATATAATTTAAAACTTTCAAATATATTCTTGAAAGATCTCTAATTTAATCTCGTTTGGTTTCAAATAAGTTTATAAAAACAAACAAAAAGCATTACATTTACGTTTATAATTTTTCAAGTTTAAGTATTGGTTTCATGTATTATTTTTTGAAGCTTAGGAGTTTTTTTAGTTTTTTTTCAGTTAAAAATTTGATGAGTCTCTTATGGGTAAATCTGAAAGTATGATATTTGTACGAAGAACATAACTCTAAATTTTCTTTTTAATTTTAAAAATTATGGAGAAAAAAAGGCAAAATTCAATAAATTGACGTCCATAGTTTCTCCAGGGGTATGTGTAATGTTTCAAGATATCATGTTTTTTTATCTCGTTTTTTTAGGCATCATTTAGTTTTTTCTTAGTTAAAATCCATTTTTCGTAAAATTCGTAAATCTGAAAGTATGATTTAATTCTATATTTTCTTCATGATTTCAAGAGTTTTTCAAATATATTCCTTTAAAATTACTTTATTTTCCTGAACTTCAAATGCATATCGAAGAAAAAAAAAAGAAAAACAACTTTATATTGTCGTTCGTAATTTTTAAGGAGTATTATTGATTTCATGTATTATTTTTGAAGTTTAAGTATTTTGTAGTTTTCTTAGGTAAAATTTTAATGCGTAAATTTTAACTTTTATAAATTAAATAAATAGGGTGTAAGAAGAATATAATTCTGCTTTTACGAATTAATCACAAGTATTCTTTAAAGGATAGTTTTTCTTTCTGAACTTCAAATGTGTTTTTAAAACGATCGATCATTATACACGTTCATGCATAATCAGATTCATGATATTTCAGGATGTACTAATGATTTTGTGAATTATATTAGAAATTTAAATCTTTTTTAAAGTTTTTTTAATTATAAAACATTTAATCAAAGTTAATGATTATTGCTTATGTTGTGAAAATATGACTTATAAAGAATATAGTTCAAATTTTAGTCATGCATATAAGAATTGGTGAAATATATTCTTTAAAATCCTATACATTTGCCGTTCTAAACTTCAAAAGCTTAATAAAACAAAATTGAACTGATGTTTATTTTTCTTAGTTTTTCAAGATGTATTGGAATGATCACCTTTTTTAAAAGGAAATTTATTTAAATAATTCTAGTTTGGACCACGATGTAATTTTTGGAGACTAAGAGAATTCTTTTTTTTTTTTTTTTGCTTTGTTTCTAGATCCCGCAATAGTTGTTCCTGACGATTAAATGATGCTGCCGGTTGTCAAAAAATGGTACCTACTATTTTTAATTTTATTTTTAATGTCTACATATCAAGAATCTAGATTCTAATAGCAAGATTTATTTTTTCAAATTACGTAGACCCTTTCATTTTTTTTCCCTTTAATATCAGTAATTTTTTATGTCTGTCATTTATTTAGTTCCACAATACATTTATACTTTTTAAATTAATATTTTAAATTATTTTCAAAATTGCATTATCTATATTATACTTTAGAATAAAGAAATATTTCTCTTTTTCTGTTACTTCTAGGATAAAACTGTAAAGCGAAACCTAAAATAACTTTTCCCCAGACATTTGATTCCTAACAGACTCTAATATAGAATAGATGTTTAGCAGTACAATTTTCTCTTAAAGCGAGGTTAAATGAAATGGCGTTTTATTTTCGACGTCAAAAAGCTTTGAACTGAGAAATGTTTTCAGTTTCAAAGAATGATGAGAAAAGAAAATAAACCATCGAATGAAAGCAGTCGAATTCTTTCTGTTAAAGGATGAAATCTTAACTCCCGGGCTTGCCTTCAGCGACCGCTAAGTAATATATCGGACGAAAAATGGATCTTTTGGATCTATAGATGAGTTGAGGGGGTAGGAGCGCAGATGCGTTACTAAAGGAAAGAAATAACAGTAAAATGTAAGAGAGTAAAAAAAGTTACTTTATCAGGAATTGTTGACAATACTAAAACGATAGAAAAGAATGAGAAAAAAATGGCAACAGCACAGAAAGGAAAAAAAGGAAGAAAAATCATGTTAAAAGCAAGGGAACATGGAGAAACTGTTGGGAGAGACAGCGGTAAGAACCAGTGGATATTCTATCAATAATTGGGCCATCCATCTTAAGGCCAATGCATACTTAGTGGGATTAAAAGACTTCCTCCAACAATAGATTTTCTGTCTTTTGTTTGTTTTTCATGAAGCTCTTGAGTCCATTGTCCATTATTTCTTTTCCTACCATGCCAAAAAGAACACCAGAGATTGAAAGCCCAAAAAGCACTTCACCCCTTGGCAGTTTTTTTTTCTTTTCAAATTTGAAGACGTTAAAAATTTTAGTGTGACGTTTTACTTAAAAACAAAGGGTAGGAGAAAAAAACAACAACTGACATAGTAAAAAATTGTTGCAGATTGAGGAAAAAAGAAATTTTGTTGGCGAGGGAATCTTGCGTGGAAATTTTAGTGCAATTATAAATATTATTTAAAAAGAGCCGGTGAAAATGTAAAATTTTTAACTCTTTCTGAATGTTGAAAATTTTCGGTAATGATTTCTTTAAAAACAAAGGGTAAAAAAAGCTGACTTAAACCAAATAAAATATTGGTTTAATAAAAAATAGTTGCTAAAGAGGAAAAAATTAAAATTTCTTGGAGGAAGAATTTTTCGGTTTATGCGAAATAATTTTCTGTCAATGTAAATATTAAAATTTGTCAGTGCCAATGTAAGGTACATTATTTTTGGCTGCATGAATTATACTATGTTTTAAAAGAGAAAATATTCTTATGAAAACTTATGTATTGTAAAAAAAGGTACAAAATAAACAGTTTTGAGTGATGCATAAAAGTTTCTTATGCTGTCCTAGGCATCTCGTTTCACAGTTGTTGTAATAACACTGATAAATCAAATAAACTGGGAGGCTATCCAGCTTCTTATCCCAAGTGGTCTCAGATATGCTCGTTCTGTGACAAATCTGGAATCAAGCTGGCCAGAGAAGAGTGGCAATGTGGTGGAGATTGATGTATATGGTCAAGCATTGTATTATTGTTAAAACATGGCTACTGAGAGACCTGCCATGAGTGGAAGTACACATGGCTGAAGGATGTCGCAAACACACCACTGGGCTGCCATGGCACCCTGAATCGATATTAAGGTTGATCGCGTGTCATATGCTATGGAGACTCATAGCCATAACTTCTACGGCATCACACCAGCTGTAGAAGTCATGTACTGCTGTTTAGTGTAGTCAGGATAAATGGACGACTGTCGTTGCCTTAGTTTGGAGTGGTGTTGCTTTCAACGAGATTGAACTTCAACCGAATGAAGCCAGGTCGTCTTAAGGGATGAATCCAGATTTATTTTGGACAGTGTGTATGACTATTGTGTATGAGTGTGGACTGTGGAGGCCGATCTCATGGAGAACTCTTCAATCCTGCCTGTACGTTCGTGACACCTTTCAGTCAAATGTGTTGCCACTTGGGAGGGCTTTAGTCATGACAGAGGTTACATCAGCCATGTTTCAACAAGCATTGCTCGGCCACACCCAGCAAGGGTGTCACAAGAATGCTTGTGCCACATTAACACTTTTCTCTGGGCTGCTCGATACCTGGTTTTGTCACCGAACGAGCATATTTGGGACCTTTTGGATGAGTAAATTGGAAAGCTTCAGAGTATAGTCAGTTTAGTTTTTTTATATTTTCTTTTTACAGATATTGTGGAAGAAAATGCCGCAATGTAAAGGGCTTGTATGTCTCAATGTCTGACTGTATTACAGGTAGCATCGACGTATCCTGCATTCGCGCTAGAGGTGGCCCAAGAGGGTACTAAACCCTTCATCCATTCGCATTTTTTCCAGCAATAAAAGAGCTTTTTGCTTTTTTTCAAACACTTACTTATATGAACGTTATACACTTATGCGTGTAAAATTTCGTTTCAATCTAACAGCTCTTTCTTGGAGTGCTAATTTTTGTGGCATATATATATATATATATATATATATATATATATATATATATATATATATATATATATATAATTCAATTCATTTCATCTCAAATCTTTCATAAATTTGATTAATAATAATCTCCACAAGGCAATCAATAATTTTTTTTCCATACAAAAAGCTTTTTAATTTCTCACGTAAGTTCCTTTCATGAGTCTATATTTGATGACGATATTTAGAACAATAAGTTACTGATTAATCTTCTATAATTTGATTTATAATAATCTCCACATTACATTCAATATTGACATAAAAGAAACTATTATAAAAAGCTTTTTAATTTCCCGGGTAGTTCCTTTTATCTCTTTTTCATTGCATCATACAATCCAAACACTTATTATAAAAGCATATCGAACTCTTAAAGAGGGGTGTCGGGCTGATGAAAGAACTCCCGCTTGACTTCAGAGCAAATATGTTTTTCCATAACGCGGGGGTGTCAATGTTTTACGGAAGAGGGGGTGGAACAAGAATTGATAAGCGGAAATAAAACATGACGAGCATGAAAGCGATAGATGGAGCAAAATATAACGAGCGTTAAGCCTAACTTGACCCAAATTAACCCGCAGTTAAAGTGACTTAGTTTCTTGGGGGGAGTTTTGAAGGGGGGAGTAGTGTAAAGAGAGGGGACGGTCGGATTTTGGGAAATCCAATTGCCTAAATTGGTAGGTCGGTCGGTAGCAATGGAAATCTCCCATTTCTGAATTAAAGGGTCTTGGCCCTCTATGTTATAAAATTAAAGCGTCTATTCGTCAGGACCTCCAATGCGGAAATCTAATTTATCTCGCAATAGAGGAGCGCTATTCGCATGCAAATGAGCTTGCACATACAGTAAGTTGAGGGGAGTTGTATATGCCTATTGTTCGTGTTCTCCGTCAATCAGTTCTCCCACT
The DNA here is from genome assembly GCF_982258835.1 of Parasteatoda tepidariorum. Taxonomy (NCBI): domain Eukaryota; kingdom Metazoa; phylum Arthropoda; class Arachnida; order Araneae; family Theridiidae; genus Parasteatoda; species Parasteatoda tepidariorum. The sequence continues at coordinate 65,332,037 of NC_141765.1, forward strand.
ACTCTCCATCTGTGTATTGCCTTGTAGCTTTCTATCTTGCTTTCTCTTCCCTACTATAATCTCTCCATCATCTATCATTTCAAATGACCTTCATCACTCTCTTGTTTAATCCTTTTCTCTTTCGATTCCAAGAAAATTTATTCTCTTTACAGATGCCAACAATTACAACTTGATGATAGGGTACCTTCATCTTTCTCTTGCTATAACAGCACGCTGTCATTGTTTCCTCGACGCGTTTGCGTTGACGCGTCTCTTTCATATGCGCTTTGGTTTAAGGACAGAAAATGATTTAATTTGAGTGTCTTGAAATAGTTGCATGTATACTTGAGATTATTGAAGTCATATATTGCAATATAAAATTTATGATAGTTTGAAAGAAATTTTTGGGATGTATGACATATATATATATATATATATATATATATATATATATATATATATATATATATATATATATATATATGTCATACATCCCAAAAATTTCTTTCAAACTATCATAAATTTTATATTGCAATATAAAATTTATGATAGTTTCAATAATTATTTTTCTTCAATAATCTCAAGTATACATGCAACTATTTCAAGACACTCAAATTAAATCATTTTCTGTCCTTAAACCAAAGCGCATATGAAAGAGACGCGTCAACGCAAACGCGTATGACATATATATGTATGACGTAAACGATGTATGACATATATATATATATATATATATATATATATATATATATATATATATATATATATATATATATATATATATGTCATACATCCCAAAAATTTCTTTCAAACAATCAAAAATTTTATATTGCAATATATGACTTCAATAATCTCAAGTATACATGCAACTATTTCAAGACACTCAAATTAAATCATTTTCAGTCCTTAAACCAAAGCGCATATGAAAGAGACGCGTCAACGCAAACGCGTATGACATATATATGTATGACGTAAACGATGTATAACATATATATATATATATATATATATATATATATATATATATATATATATATATATATATATATATATATATATATATATATATGTCATACATCCCAAAAATTTCTTTCAAACAATCAAAAATTTTATATTGCAATATATGACTTCAATAATCTGAAGTATACATGCAACTATTTCAAGACACTCAAATTAAATCATTTTCTGTCCTTAAACCATAGCGCATATGAAAGAGACGCGTCAACGCAAACGCGTCGAGAAAACAATGACAGCGTACTGTTATAGCAAGAGAAAGATGAAGGTACCCTATCATCAAGTTGTAATTGTTGGCACCTGTAAAGAGAATAAATTTTATATATATATATATATATATATATATATATATATATATATATATATATATATATATATATATATATATATATATATATATATATATATATATATATATATATATATATATATATCGCTTTTTTGCCGTGGAAGATGCCGAAATTGTTGCTCTTTGCTCTTTAACGCTACCCACAGAACCGTTCATAGGTCACTTTCACACATCACATAGCAGAGATAATAAAGCGCTTTTTAAGCGCT